>NW_009619368.1:76572-101884 GCF_000690535.1 Cariama cristata | reverse complement strand
AGAGAATTGCTAAGTGTCCAAACATTTTTCAAGCCAACAAATTCTAGTTAGATCAGCTGCAATACTTTATTTCAATAATTCCAGGATGTTCTGCTTTGGTCTTGGGACTTAATCTCACCAGTGTCCCAGATGCTGTCAGTCTCTGTTCTCTGCCCCTTCCATTACTCCCGTACACCTGGTCAGGCTCCTCACCTCTTCATAGCTTCCTCCCATTCCTACATGTCCTCCTAACAGCTCCATTTCCTGCGGAAACTCCAAACCACCACCTCTCTCCACACCTTCCCTTGGCCGCCTCCTCCTCAAGAGACCCCCCCAATTTTGGCTGAAGGAACAATTAACGCTAACCATTCATAATACCACCAACAGCTACTGCCTCTTTTGTGCTCTTGGAGGCTGCCCTGCTCCCCACCACGGATCAGACCACCAGCTACTCAAGGCAGGACTATCAGGTTCATACATATGCTCAACACACCACGAAGGTGCCAGGTGCTGCCCCCAGGGGGGTAAAGATCCACTAGATTCATATTTCTACTGACCACAGTAAGGTGAACCATCGCTTGGGTAACAGTAAAACAAGGGAGCGAGAAGAGAGAAGGATGATGCAATTTAGCTCTTGTGATAAGGAGAGGAGGTGACCATATTGGGCATATTGGTGGTTTTGGCTTCTCTCTTCATTCAACCTGCCATTCAGTCTTGAACAAGCACCTTCCTGAATCTGATGGATCTTCTCCCCCTTTCTAGTCTTTTCAGGGCAAGGGCTATCTATTATTTTGTGCTTGCACCTCATCTGTGCTACCCAAGAGGCAGTTCTGGGCCAGTGAATGTCAGTGTAGTACTAGCGCTCATCAAGGGAGGGACAGCGAGCAGGAGAGGGAGCAAAGACAGCAGATAGTGCATGTCCATGGGATGAAGAACGGACAAGGGTGGAGAACAATGGAAAAGGGATGGTGGAAAACTCTCTCGGCACAGCTTGAACAGATCTGTTGACAGTGTCACACAGGGACAGGTAAGAGTCGCTCTATGGCTAGCCGATGGCAATCGCTATCCTCCAAGGAAAGATGACACCTGGTATGATTGAAGAACACATATGTGACACCTCTAAGGCTTTCTCTGCCCACGGGTCTTTTTAAATTGCAAGATGTGTCTTATTTATTGGCCACTGGAATCAAGAAGACACTAGAGAGAGCCACCCCACACCCACACGTTTTCATTATATTTCCACTCTATCTCCAAAACTCTCTCATAACTATGTGGAAAGATACTACAAATCACTTCAAGAATATTATACGATGGTGAAAGAGTTATGACACAAGATGTGTTTCTAAATGTTATTTATCACACTTTTAAACTCATCCTCAGTACTAATAAACAACGTAATTTCTTGCTTGTGTGCTCTTACAGAGCAAACCTGATTGTGAATCTTGTTTATCCTTTAATTGACCCACCTACAGTTCACTGGCCAAAAGTCTATTGCAAAGTAGTACAAAAGTTACATGGGATCAGCTGTGCTTAAAAGCTTTGTGAAAGAAGTGTGTTTTGCAGGAAGTACTTGAAAGATGAGATAGAGGTTGTTTAGCGTGCGAGGGATTTGCTCCAAAGCCCACTGAAGCTGGTGGCATGACTTCAGTTGATTCCAATGGTCTTTGGATCAGAACCAAGGAGGGAAGAACTAGCGCCAGGCATACAGGGCAACATAAAAGAAGGCACAAAAAATAAAATTCAAATTGAAAATTATATACAGTTGGAGAAGTCCTAGCCATACTGCAGATTGTTAAAAGATACTGTTATGGATCTATTGCTCAAATTGTCCACAGCAGTGAAGAATCCCAGATCAAAACCTTCTCTGTCACCGTGATTCATACCCTGATACTACAAGTCATAGCACATGTTCCTCAGCCAGGAGATAAGAAACCATGCCTCATAAGAAAAGTCACCTCCTGTGCCTATGAGGTGGTGGTGTCTCTGCTGAGATAGCCAACGTGTGCCAGCTGTTGTGTTTTTCATCCGTCCTACGACACTGACATACCTATTTAATACAGACCACTGCCATCAGATGCCAACAGCTGTAGCTCATCGGCCTAGGGCTGTTTCTGATGAAGTGTTTTTCAGATCAGAATATGACAATCCATCAAACCCAAGACTGTTGATGGGGGGGAAGAGTTCAACCAACTCCCTCCAGTTTTAAATTCCACTTTTGTTTTTATAATTAAACCACTGGTAATAAAAGAGTAAAACATAAAGAAGTCGTCAGTATTGAAATCAAATGTTTTAGCTGATGTTAGAGGAAAAAGATTCAGAACTTAGGTTTTCATTTTGCAAAAATTTTTGAAATTCTGGCTTTTGGCCCAAGTTTTAAACCCAGGTTCGGTTAAAAAAAAAAAAAAAAGAAAAAAATCTTGAAAATGTTCACAGGATAGGAAAACCATTTCTTGCCAACTCTATATTGGCTTACAGTTCTGACGCATGCAAGCTGGATTTGAATTAGCAGATTAGGCCCAGATCCAAAAAGGGACCTAGGCACTTAAAGTGGGACTGAGGTATGCAAGTCCCAGACAAAGGTCCTCAGTCCCTGGAAACTACTGAGTTTTCAAAATTAATAATTCTGCCTCGGAGCATGCCCCAAAGTACCTAACGTTTGACAGGCAGCTCCATGCCCACCTCCCCTCTTCACCTCTAGCCAGACCTTCCCAGGTTCCCCTGGAGCACGCTCACCAACGCCAGGGCCCTTCAAACACGCAACGGCAACTCCACTTTCTTTCAAAACAGAAACGGAGGAAGAGGTGGTACCACCTTATCGTACAATAGCTCAGCGCTTGGAGCACACACCCAGGCAGAGCTGGTTTCCCTCTCCCGCTTGCCTGGGAGGACTCAGCCCCATGCCGCAGAAGGTGCCCCAGCCAGAGCTCTCACTCTTTTTGCATGCGACCAAAGTGCAGGGGGAAGAAAAGATGTTGTTGGCCCTGGTTTCCTCTGCCAAGTTTTGTTTAAAAACCCGATCTTGTTATTTTCAACGTGTGAATATATAAAGCACTCTCGGAGCGAAAACAGATCCCAAAGCCATATGCTTTCTCTTCAGGAGAGGCTTTAGGATTTAAGACATCCCCCTGCCCTCAGCATCACCTTTTGTCTGTTTCTGGCATCTCCACAATCAGCACTGGCCTTTCTGTTTCCTATCTTTCCTCACGTTTTGTAAGAGGGGTTCAGGCCCTGGTTCAGTGGGTCAGGATGAGGCTCTTTGGGTCTCAACCCTTGCACCCCATGACAGACCCCAGGTCGGTTCAGCTCTGCATCACTTTTGCTGGCTGGCAACCCTGGGAAGAGGACACCGCCTGCTGCCAGGCCTCGGAGGCACGCAGCCCCACTGGGCTGTTATTCCTGCCTGTGCATATACGGAGTGGAGAATTAGGCTTCCTTGTTTACATCTCCTCTTTTCTTTTCATCTTCCCCACCCCCTCCTTTTTTTTTTTTTTCACCCCCTTCTTAATAAAGAATGTTTTTTAAAACAAGTGCCTGCATTTGTGCTGCTGTGAACTCTAGTTTCCTTGGAGAAATGTTAGTGCTCTTTAACTTAAAGAATTTCCGAAACATATAGGAAAGGAATTTCATAAACTGCTCATTGAAAAACATTCCATACATTCCCCTCTCATCCAGAGACACCCGTGTGTGGTCTCCGACAAGGTCAGGTTTGGGGCTACGTAACGGGGACAAAGATTCCAGCGCTTGGAAAACAACAGATACCACAGACCATGGGACGGGGGGGAAAGGACCTCGTGACTCCCTTTGCTGGAGGCTGGGAGACCACCGGAAAGGCAACAGACAGAAAACACTGTGCGTTATCCCAGGGAGGAAAATCCCAGCGAGAACCTCCTGCATATCTGTTGAGAGAGTGACAGACATCAGGCTCTGCAGTGCTAAGGAACAGAGAAGGGGGAGGGAAAAAAAACCACAAAACTACAGGGGGAAAAAAAAATAAAAATGAGAGGAAAACAGGGGTTCCTGCTTACTATTTCATCTAAGAAAGGTGAAGGCATTGAAGGAGGTCCTTTAGATGCAGACTGGATGCCTATCACAAATGGTGGGCAGCCAGATAAGGAGATGATTAGGGACGAATACTGGGGTGGGAAGAGCACCCTGGGTTTAGATTGCCTCCTCCCTGTTTTGAAATCCGGGAGACACGTTTGCCAGCCCTGCCATCCCTCGGGGTGCTCTGAAGCTCTAGGAATGAGCGCTCTGCACATCTTCAGTTTACACTGTTTGCAGAAACCATAACGTTATTTCCAAACCAAGTACTCTGAAACATGCCAAAGGCACCATTCCTAATCCACTACGATGGACATGACTCACGGCAGGTCTTAAAACAAAATTATCCAAAGTGAGGAAAAAAAAAGCATCAGGGAAACAGTTTCTTGGAGAAAGTCCTTCTCTAGTACCTGATGAAATGTCACAAGATGTGTTTTATTACACAATTTTCCACTAAAGTCTACATGCTAGAATTGATTTCTGAGCTTAGATCAGCTGGAGAAATGTCAAATCACAGGAGATGTTCTGAGAAAGTCACGTATATAAATAAGCCTGAAGTGGAAACTTGCTTTTTGCGCAAATTGGAAAGCAAGTCCACACCAGGGCCATCATTCACGTCGCTCTGCTTATCTTGTATCACTACGCGCATTAGCATGGATTATATACGACCAGTGGCACTGCAAAGTACAATTGTTTCAATTATCGCTATTTTCTTAAAGTTCATTAATGGCCACACCAACTGCAGGGCTCACTCAGTGCAATCAGGATCCAACCCTTTTCACCTGCTCCTTGTATCACTCATGTAATTAATATTTCATCCTCAGCAGTCATCAGTACATTAGAGAGACTTGAACCTAAGCTACGCATTCTTGCTTGGACTTGACTCCATTCACGAGTAAGGGGAAAAAAAATGAGCTTTGGCTGGAGATGTCAGATCTCTGGTCACCTTTACAAAAGTATCACATTGCAATAAACTGACCACAAACAATAGCCTGTCTAGATTTCTGTAACAAACCACAAGGAATGAAAAATGGCTGACAAGAAATAATACTACAGTTGCTGAACCCTTTAAATCTGGGATCCTGAGTCAGGAGAAAAGAAGTGCAAGGAATAATTACAAATACCCAACTTCATCTTGTGCATCATCGTGAATGGATGAAACGGCTGGCACGAATAAAGCTCTGCTAGCAAAGCACAACAGATTGCCTTCATTGCTGCTGCCGAAGGTTGTCTCTGCTCTCCTGTTTGTTCTCTCCTAGCTCTTTATAAATTCAATCCAGCTATTAACAATATCCATTAGCTTCTCCAGAAGATTATCTCAGCTTTAGCGACTGGAATGCAGGGATTAGAAAAAAAAAAAAAAAAAAACACACGTTCAGTTTTGTTTTTAATAAAAGTATATGTTGATTTAAACTGATGGCTTTTAACATCTGTTGTGCAAGTCTTTGTGGTAATAACCCTCAGAGATTGTTGGAGGGAGAGATCATTTACTAGGTAATAAACATCAGTGATTTCATTAATGAAATATTCTAGCATAGACATTACAAACGGGAAGAAGCAAGGCTTCCACCTGCTTAATAATTGCACTGCTGAGGATAAAACTCTGGCTGCTGTCGGCAGGGCAGGAGGTGCCCTGGTACCTCGCACCCCGACTGCGGGCACGGCTACGTCAAGGCACATGCAGTGAAAGAGGAGCTGCATCCGGGACCCATCGGGAAGCTTCTGACTATCACCATATGAGGCACTGATTTTGAAATGCCTTACCAACAAAGGGTTGTCCTTAGTTCCTGACATTGCTGTAACCCAGCTGACAACACTTTCTTGGCGCACTGGATTCCTGTTAGCTGGAAAATGGTGACACAGATTGAGCAGGGATCATGGGAAGCCGTTTTGCCAGCTGACAGGTCACTCAAGTGGGTCCAAAGAACTGCAGTTCCTGGAAGAAGAGTTGAAAACCTTCTGTAGCAATCTTTTTGTCTTCCTCCACAGGGAGAGGTTTTGAATGCAATTTCCAGCCAAAACCAGATTTCTTCTGGAAGTCTTTTTATTGATCACCCATGTGAATGGGGGGTGTGTGTGTGTGTGTGGGGGGGGGGGCCTTGAGAGACCAGCTTTTCAAACCACAACAACAAAGTTGAAACCTTCAAAGATAAAATGATAAGGGGGGTGGGGGAGAGAAGTTATTTCCTAGATAGGGCTATCTTACAGCCCTTCAGAGAGCCAGCCAGAGACCGAATGATGGGGAAATGCCCCAGCCCACTTGAGGGTCCAGGTCCCCCAGCCATCCAGAGCACATTCTGGTGCCCATTCACACCAGGTCTCTTGTCCCTGTACACCAAAGATCAGGGCATGAGGGAGGAGTGCTGTGCATTTGGATCCCAACCCATCACAGGACCTGGGACCCATCCGTTTAGGTAAAGCCAAAGAAGAGCCGTTAAGTTTTCTCCCTCTTCTCCCTTTTATCTGTTGGTAAGCAGGAACAAAAGAGCTGGCCAGCATGCTCCTGTCCTACCCGAGATACTTGTCCTTGGATGTCAAGCCATCCAAGAGAGCATTCAATCCCTTTTTTTGTACCCTGCTCTCTCCCCAGCGAGCAGGAAGGGGTCCCTGGGGTGCCTTTCTCCAGCCTTGGCACTGCCACAGAGGTCAACCTCACACGTGCAGCAGCGGGGCAGGCTCTACACACCGGGGAGAAGCTCAGTGCTTCCCTGGAAAAAGTACACGAAGGGAGCGTGGTTTGGGCCAGAGAGCGCTGAATCAAAAGCATCTGAAAGGTTGTCCTCCTCCATGGTTTTGCGGTGAGCTCAGGAAACCCTTTTTGAGCTGTGCTGAAGGATCCCTTTGAGGCTTCCCGGCAGCCAGCTAAGAGGTGCCTGCTGATGCTGGCTCCCCCACAAGACATCAGCTGCTTTCTGCTATTTGAGGACATGGGTTTCCCCTCTTCTCAGTGACCAGGATCTAACCCAGGCTCCCCTACAAACCTACGGTTGAGCAGAGGAAAGAGCAGGGAGAAGGATCACCTGCCTGCTCACACCCGTGGTCTCTCCGGCTGTGGTCTCCAGCCAGAAGGACAGAAGACACCGATCTTTGCTAGGAAAAAAAGAAAGAGCATTACCCAAGATGAATGAAAGCAAGTTAGTGTGGGTGGGACCAAGTAAATGCCTTGGGAAGACAGGATGGTTCACACATTTTCAGATGAGCTAGCAGGCCAGCCCAAAGACTGCATTTTCTTGATCTGGAAACTTAGGCAAAAAAATACAATTTCTCTGATTTCCCTGGAATTACAGCTTTTGTACGTTTTCACCTGTTACTTAGCACAAGTTCAGCATGTGCCATCCCATTTTTTCCCAGTGAAGACAGAGCCAGCTCTTGCCATCAAGGCTACAGCTAGGGATGGGAAAAGAAAGAAAAAAGAGAGACGGATCACTTATTTTCTTTGTTTAATAAGATCTGACAAACTGTCAGTTGTCCGAGTCATTAAGGAAACTGTTACCCAACATGTTTCATGCACTGGGTCTGTGACCTTTTTGTCACACAGCATTCAGAAAGAACAGGCTGTCCCTTGACTCAGAGATGGGTGTAGTGAGGCTGTACCTAAAACGCATAGCAGATTCACGCCATGATGTAGCCTGAGGTCATGGTGACCACAGACATGTGGGGCAGAGGACATGGCTGGAGTAGGATCAGCCTGTGCACCCAGGTTTCCTTCCCATGACCTCTAGAACATATGGAGGAAAAGAGAAGATGGTGTGTGCCCTGACACGAAGTCAGGGGGCTGAGGCACAGTCCCAAATCCTCTAGTTAAGACAGATCTTACCTGGATACATCAGCTTCTCGAGGACCACTCATGACCTTACCTCCCTGTCTGTCCTAGCCAAGTTCTGGGCATCCCAGGTAGTCCCACAGACCAACCATGGCCCTACTGTGATATTTTCTACTTTCTGTGAACAGGCAGCTTTAACACATATTGACTAGCAGAAATACTCTTTATCCATCAAAGCCAGATCCATTTGAGGATAGACTTGGTGTTATCCATAAAGCTGTCAAGAGTTTTTCACAGGTTTTATCAGGTTTTCTGAGCTGGATGAATTGCTCCTGAAGGTTTTTGGGAATGAGATAGGGAGGGGAAATCCACATTTTTCTGTCTGACTATAGGGAGTTTTCACATTTCAAGATGTGGGGAAAAACTGCCACCACTTTCAACAACTACCAAAAAAAAAAAAATATCAGTGCCAGTTAAAAGATGCAATTCTTCTTTTTTGGTTTGGAAGATTGTTTTGATTCTCTCTACAAGACTAAACAACTATTTAGGCATCTAGACCATAAATAAAATATTGGTAAATATACAAAAGATTACATTATTTGCAACTACTTCTGCCAGTAGGTAACTGCAACGGCAACTTTCGCCATGGATCCTTTTGCTACCCAGGTCCCGGGATGCTCCTGCAAGCCTCTGCACGCGGCAGCATGGGAAGTAATGGCATACAGTTCAAAGAGATTTGCCATTTTAAGAAGCTATTGAGAGGGGTCACTGGAATGCAGTGTTTCATCCCCCAAATACACAAGTTGCAACCAAGCTGCTGATTTTCTTTCTTAATACCTATAGCTTAGCATCTGTTGCTTCGTTCCTGCTCCCACAGGAATGACCCTGACCAAGGGACACCTGCAGAGACCCCAAGCAAAGGATGCTGCAGAGACAATACCCATTGCCTCAGCTGCCCGATGCGTTGGCCTTCATGCTTTGCAGCAAGGAATCCGTATCTCAGAAATGCATTTGCTGTTTAATCCATCACAAACTGCAAAGGGAAGGGGACCAGAACAATGAGGTGAAACGGTGAAAAAGTGGTTAGTCACAAAGGGAGATCCACAAAAAACCCCTTTGCGCTTCCACAGGGACTGGCTAAAGACCTTTCATCCAATCATGGCTCTAATGAGAAGGATGCCTCAGCTGTCCCCAAGCACACAACACTGCTGGTGGACTAAGATACCCAGGGACCCAGGCCACAAAAGAGAGGAGAAGGAACCTCAGCAAACAGTAATTGAGGAGGACATACAGTTTTGCTGCTTCTTTTATCTCTTCTTAACAGCCTAATTGGAGTGTAATGAATTTAGGGTTGGTGCTCGCTGCCAGGCTCACTTCTTTGATGTGTTTTTGGCCTCTGCGCTACAAAAATGTGATGGAAACCAAAACCAAGATATTACACCTCCATAAAGTGTCTCTGGGTTTACCATAAGATTCCGCCGTTTGTGCCAAGTGGCCAAAGCCACTAACAGGCCTTGGCTCGCCAAGATGTTTGGGTAATGAATAAGAAGCAGAGAGAGATGCCACTGTGAATCAGAGCGAGGAATGTGTGCTAATGGCAACAGAGGTGGATCTTGGGCTGTAATGTGGAACAGAAGAGCACTGTGGTCGTGCTCCTTCGCGGCTGTGGCCAGAAGAAGATGTCGATGATGTCCAAAAGTCTGTGGCAGGCGAGGAAGATTTCAGGAGGTAGGTAGCATACCGGCAGGGTAGGGACACGCCGACAGCCAGGTCACTCTTGGGCCCAAGAGTCTTTCCCCCATCCTACGTTAACCATTACTACCTTAGCTCTTTGCAGCCAAATCTCTGTCCCACATAAGCCTACCGTGCCTCTCTTGGCTCTCAGCAGGGCAAATATTAGCCACTACACGATATGCGAGCCTCCAACAGACAAGCTGCCCTGGTTTGAAGCATGCATGCTCAAGAGGCCATCACCACCCGCTGCCTGCCGTACCCCGCTGCCGGGGTCACTGACCTGCCGGTGGGGAAGGCAGAGCCAGCCAGCTGTGGGTGCAAGCGGCAGAAGAGACTCTGAAAGGCCTTCTCAGGGGACGTCCCACCCTGCAGACTGGAGAGGGGTCTCACCCACCTCACTTAGACCCCCTCCAGGTCTGTGATAACCTGCCCTTGGGCACACCTGAAAAAGCTGGTGATGCTTACCAACTAAAATATCCAAGGGCCCCACATACAATTTGCTCTTAGAGACAAACAGATAAATTATGGAAGGTTCGTTCTGAAAAGGCTCCATTAAGCATGGATGTTTACTTGTTTCTATTCAAACATTGACTAAACAAGCTCATGTTAGATGAACCAATACATCTACCCCCAAAATGACAGCCCAAAGAAAAATCCAACTGCTTTCTGTTTCCCTGTCTGCAATGATCTTGGTCACGATAAAAAACGATGTGTCTCTGGAAAAATCCTGGCCATTGACAGTTCACGTACTTGCAGAACATCCAGGGCTAAATTCCCACCCTATTTAAATCAATACAGCTACATCCATTTTAGGGAAGTTACCCCCAATTGACAGATGCTGGGAACCCGGCCCTGAGTCTGCTTCTTACTAAAACAGTCCTTACCCTGTGACCACATGTTTGAGACACGGGCTGCTGATAAGATACACTTCTAGTTAAACGCAGCCCTCCTTCAGCGATGATTCACATTTAAAAGCCGTTAACTGGTGCAGCTGTTCTGGACACAAGCCTGCCCTCTGCAAGAGAAAAGCACTTTCTGGAATAGGTGTACATGTGCAGCTTTACTGGTAAGCAAATTATAGACCCAAATACCAGGAACTGTGCTTCTGGAGCCCGACGCTAGAGGCAGGGACAAGCCCCTTTTCTGCCTTGCAGCAACCACTGTCACCTTAGCTCTGTCAGATGCAAGTGGAGAGCTACTTCCCACCTTGCTTATTACTCGGGTGGGAGTCAGGGGAGAAAGCAGGGAGACTATAACTGAGCCTCTCAGTGCTCTGGATGCCTTAGTTACGCACACCAGCACTGTGTGGGTAGCATTTATTAGGCCAGTAGTTAAATTAGCGTCCCCTGGGATTAGCAAGGCAGCCCCTGTGACCGAGAGGTGTGCCCTAGTCACAGTGTCTTCAGGGCACAGATGCTCTGGGGCTTCCCCTGCCCTGCCAGTTTGGGCTGTAGCTTCAGATGCAGCTTCTGTGATCAGAAAGCATCCTCATCCTCTTGGTGAAATACGGCTGTGTCAAAGCAAAAATGGAATTGGGGTACCACCTGAACATTAACCCTGTGGTTCCCTCAAGTCCCACGGGGGCTCAGTGCCCTGTTCGCTGCTCCTGAGGACCACTGCTCGGCCAGTGCCACGAGCGCACCAGACCATACACGTGCAAGCAGACATACGCAGCTGAAGGATTGGAACAGCTCCTTCTACTGAACATCTGGATTTACACATATAAACTACTCAACACTCTCGTCCAGAATTACGGAGTCTTTCATATCTTATCTCTCAAAAACCACTTATCAGCCCACGGCTTTCAGACTGCAGTCTCTCCCGTCTGCCAAAGTGGAACCCAGCCATGTAAAAACATGAATAACAGCAGCCCCTCTCTCCTCTCCCACGCTGATGGCTGCAGCTCCTCTGATGGGGGCTTGAACTTTGAGGGCAGCGGGAATAGCTTCATCTACCCCGCTGCCGTGGACTCGCGGAGGAAGTTTAGCAGAGTTTAACCATGGGGCAATAGCTTTTTTTTGCCTCCTCACATCCCAAGCTGAGGAAGGCAAGAAGCTAAATGTACATATTTACGCTCTGCATGATGATGACAGACAATAAGGAAATATTTGTAAGCTAACATTGAGGCGTGTCACCCACGCTGCTGCAGCACTTGGAGGCTTCAGGCATGCCCTAGAGCCTCTGTGCCCTAGATGCCGTTCAAACATGGGCAAAAAAAAGACAGGTTTGTGCCCATAAATAAACATTTAATAATGGGAACTAGCCTGGATTTTCTGTTAAATAAAGATTTCTTTCTAACAAAATATCTCTTTTGGTTTTAGCTCTAACAAAATACTCAAACATAGTTTCATTTACGGGTTGACATTTTGCAACCCTTGTCCAGGAGGGGAGAGACTACCTTTTTTTGTCCTCTTCTGTTTTAACTCTCCCTTCTCCTTTTTTTTAAAAAGAAAGGCACAGAGAAGGAAGTGCAGGAAGGGCTTTTCAGCTTGTGAGCCATGAGAATACTTTGGGTTTCAGATTCATTGGGCATCAAAACCTCCCCTTTCCCCTCCAAACTTTTCAAATCTTTCCACAAAACTTCTGAAATTAAATGGAAATTTCTTCCTCTGAGTCGTAAGTGATGACATCATTAGACTTGAGTATGGTGCTAAAAACATGCGTGCATACAGCACGAGATACCAGCCTAGACATTGCAGTAACAAGAACTGAAGCAGACTAAGGGGGCTGGAGGTGGACAGAGACGAGGCTGGGAGGAGGAAGGCAGTGATGTTACAGCAGACGAGGGCTTAACATAAAACAGGATCATCGCTAGCTCTGGACTAGCTTAGCTATCGTCGTATTTCTCGGCTGTATGGACGGCACATGGGTCTTACATGTTTTTGTTCAGTCCAAAAGAGGTCTGTCGCAAGAACAACTGTGTCTGCTTTTGTTATGAAACCGAAGTTCAGGCACAAATCTCGGTCGGCAGGTCTTGTTCCAGCGGCCAATGATTCAATCCAGGGAATAAACACGACCGTCAGGCACCAATTGGGAAACGGTGGGAATAAGATCCCTAATAGCAGTGGCAGGAAGAGAGGGTACAGGTGCCTTCCCTTCCCTTCCCAGAGTGTCCCCCAAGCCCATATGCACTTTGGCCCCCATCAGCCAGTTCTTCTCCAGCAAAAAAACATGCTTTCAGATGCTGCTGCCAAACCTCAGAAATGTATATTGCTGTTCTGGCTATGTTCAGGAGGAAGGGGAAGGGAAAGCAGTGTGCAATTTTCAACAGTTTCTCCTCGGAGAGGGGCCCCCTAATTTTCTGAAAGGGGCCATGGAGGAGGGGGAAGAAAAAGTGAGAGGCTCTGTCCCATTTTAATCCCTTTTCCCAAATTAGTTATACATGGGGAATTCATGATGGAGTTTCCCCTGTGGGCTTTGAGCCTCAAAACATTTCATAACATGCAGAGCCCTTCTGAAACCTTTTGGTCACATCACTTTGGAGGTTGCCATGTTTCTGTGCGTAGCTGTGCATGTGAGCAGATGCGAAAGGCAAAGATGGGGAGCAGAGGCATCCTGTGCTCATGGCACCGCAGGTGGGGTTTGCAGGACAGCACCAGCAAGGGAAAAACAAAACCAAAACAAAAGAAAAGAAAAAGGAAAAAAAAACCCAAACAAAACCCAAACAAACCACAAAACCATAAACCAAAAAAACAGAAGGAAACAACTGCAGGACAAAGACCACTGATGCTACCGCGAGAGCCCAGCAACATCAGCTATAAATCTCTTCCACACTGCTGTCAGGACAGAGCTACCTAGAAATTTGCAGCTGGCTCTTCGCCTCATTGAAACCTAGTGCAAAGACTGCAGAGTGCTTTTTATTCAATGGGAAATTACCCAGGCTACACAGAAACAACCCAAAATAAGAGCATTCACTCAACCCGATGGGCTGCATTGACCAAACACATTTGACATCAAGCAAGCACCGCTAAGGCCCAAGCAACTGCACACGGAGATGATTTCCACAAGCCCATGAGAGACTGGGGAGTTTGGGGTTATGGGGCATCTCCCTGCCCTATGTGTTTTGGTTACAATACTCCATAGCCTCAAAACCTAAAAGATACCGGAAATTGCTACTGGGCTTAAGTCATTTAGGATCCCACAGCTCAGTCAGAGTTGACCAAGAAGAGCTGAAATCTCCCCTCAGGTTAATAGGAACGAGGTCGGTGAGCCAAGATCCTCAAAGGGCTTTGACTTATCCTCTTTGAAATCAGTGGTGCTTAGACATTTTACTAAGTGTCTTCAAGGATCTGGACTGAAACACCAACGCCCCTGTCCCCCAAAAATGGTGTAAAGTGTCTGGGAAACTTTACTAAGGTGACTGGGAGTCTCTCTGCATTTTTGCAAGTCTAAGCAGGGGTATTGGTGTTTTGGTAAGTTTTACTCGCTGCTGGTTATTAAACCAGAGTTCAACTGATTTAATTAAAACGCACGGCAAATAGACTTACTTTCTCCAGTGCCAGTGCTCTGTATGGACACATTCAAAGGCATCTACTTCCATTTAGCTAAACTTCGTAACTGAGTCTTCTAAATGTTTCCACATGGTAGCTTGAAATTTTTTTTTTTTTTGAACTAAATCAATTTTAAACCAATTTTCATTACATTGGTGGTTTTGCATGTCCACAAGGCCTGCGGGCCTCTTGGATTTGAAAACTTGGCGCGAAATTCAGCCCAAAATGCCAAGTGCTGAAACCTGATGAAAATGAAACCGCTGCAATCTATAGGGGAAGCTGCCTGTCACTCAGCCCTCCTCGTGCTGCCGGCCGGGATGAGGGCACCATCCCCGGGACACCAGTCCTGCACAGGACCAGGGGCTAAGCACGGCTGAAACTTGCCTCTGGACATCGCCGCTGCTCTGCCCCAAGTAGGTTTGGGATTTGGCAGCGGTGAGCTCAAATCCTGGCTGGTGGAAACCACTTGAAGTATAGCCTGTGAGAAGATCAAAATCCTGATCAGGAGCCTCTTTAAAAATGTGGCTTCAAAGCTAACTGGAAACCTGGCCCAGGGCTTCTTCCAAACCTGGCCCAGGGCTTTCCTGCAATTCAGCCTGGGTTTGCAAACTTGGCTGGTGTTAGGTTTATTGCACCTAGTTTGGGGCTTTGCTGTGAACATTTTGTGGAGTTTCAGCTCTTGAAATTAAATGGGCTCTGTTGTTCAGAGCCTGGACCAGTGTCCCTAACATCCATAAACTCTGCACCAATCTATTTATCTTCCTGTAGAAAGTAACTGAGGGTCGGATGCTTTATTTTCAAGGGAGAGTTCGTTGCTGTGTATTATCAGTAAGTCAAATCATTAAAATCAGATGTATGAATAGATGAGATGAGGACTACTTACTGCTGCATACTAGAGGGCTTTGACTTATCAAAACAACCTTTTAAATTGGTGAGGAGCCAGGTTTGTTACGGTCCTGTTTCCCCACCACAGTGTCTATAGTAAGCAAACCTCAGAAGTCTTGTAGCATCCCCAGTGTTGGGTGCTTCTTTGAAGCAGAGGCAGCAGCTTTAGAAGAAACATATCTCCTGAAAGACACCAGCAGAGGTGAAGATTTTCTGCCTCCTGGTGGGTTTGGGGCAATGAAGAAAACCAACAGTACTTTTGGTTCCCCAACACAACTGCTTTTAGTACCTCCAGAACTAGAAAAGAATGGGTTTATTTACTGTTGAATTGCTATTCTTTCCCCCCAAAAAAACCTCAAAAATGGTGACCGTTCAGAGCAGAGCCAAGCTGGTTCTTGGAAAAGGTTCAGCATGGCTCTTATTACTGAGGGGAATGTGGTCATGTTGCTAAGACAGTGGCCTGGGAGTCAGGCCACTGTTCTTGGCTACCCCACCACCCCACCGTGTAACCTTGGAAAGTCACGTCTCCCTTCCACGGCTCCACGTTCCTTGCCATCCTGCGTCTCTTGGCTATTCGGGCTGCCAGCTTTATGGTCCAAGGCCTGTCTCTTACTATTGTAGCTACCACCATAATTATGAGAACTTGATACCCGTTGCTTTGTGGCGTCCCTTCCCACAGAGCTTCATTAGGGCAGCTCTGTCTTCATCAGCAGCAAGGCAGAGATGGGAGTTCAGGCGTTTTCTCCATGGAGGTTTCTCACCCCCATCTCCACACATCCGTGTACTCACGCTGTACCCAGGGACATTGTCATCCCTGTCACCTTTGTCATTCCCATCCAACAACCCTTAGAGTCATTTGCACTTAGTGTGTTTACATGGTTTTTCTCCTTATTCACCTGTGCCCAGCTGGGACACCATGCCAGCTTCTGCCATCCCTTCCTGGAACACACATGTGCTGTGAGGGACAACCTGCCCCCATCATCCACCAGAAGCACCCTAACATCCAGCCCCAAAGCGACAATGACCCAGAGAGCCACTGTTTAGCAGTGACAGCACAAAGGTATATCCTTGAAGGACAGGAAACGCGAGGTTTGTGCCTCGGGGTACACCTCTACCCTGGCACGCGTTTGTCTTGACTGCTTGTGTAAGGCAAGGGTTTACACCCGACCTTGGAGGGCTGCTGAGCTTTCTGGCAATCCCCTGGAGTCTGCAGCCTGACACCCATGCACCTTTTTGCAAGCAGTACTGTACTGCACGCACTTACAGGGTCCTTTCTTGACTGAACAGCGTAGCCCAAAGCATCAAGAGGAAGTTTGGGTATGACACTAGCACCTCTTTTTACTAGGGCTAAACCTTTGCTGTGCCAAAGGCAGGACTTCTGCAACAGTGAGATCTTTTTCTTTATTGTTTTGCACCAAGGATCCTTAACTCCAGGAGCCACCACACCATTAAGACAGCAGGTCCTCCTTCTGCTCCAAAATCTCTTTGGAGGCCATCCCTCAAGATGCCTTAAGGCAGCAACATGCTCAGTAGCTGCTAACCCTTATCTCTGGTATTACAGAAGCCCCAGCTAGGGTCAAGGCCCTCCATGCTGGGCACTGGGCATGCAAACATGAAGGGACAGTCCCTGCACAAAGACCCTTCAGTCTCAAGAGAGGAGTGTAAAGAGGTTAAATAGTATTAGTGAGATCACCCTGCAGGGAACTGGTGGAGCTGGGATTAAAATTCAGACAGCACCAGTCAGCTGCCCTGCACACTGGGGCACACCGCCTTCGCTCCTTTACATGGCACTTCCATGCACGTACATCGACATACACATGTGTATATGTGTGTGTGTACATTATACATATGTATAAAGACCAAAAACATGGACAACGCACGCGTGCTATGTTGACAAAGACTAAATGCGCGTGCACATCACCACTGCAAGTGGCACATTGTGATTTGCTCTGTGCTACCTGTCAAGTGCTCACAGCCCCTTGTGGAGCATCCCTCCTGATCTTACCCAGCAGGAACCATGCACCATCTCCACTCCTCCAAGGTAAGCCAGCACAACAAGCTGGGATTTCTGAAGGTGCAGGCGGGACAGGCAGACGATCGCACCGAGTTTGGCGTTGTGTGTTTTATCAACAAATAACACGTCTTTATTTTTTTAACCACTGTAGCTGCAGACAAGCAAGCTGTGTTTGCTTCTCTTTCATTTGTCATCAACACAATGGCCAGCCAAGTTCTCATTCCAGCATCTTACTTGTTGGTAACAACAAACACAGACAAAAAGAGAAAAGCTGAATTTTGGCTGGCTGCAGGGATGGAGAAGCATAGGTTTTGACAGGTAAAGTGAAAAAGCCCCAATATGAAAATCACTGGGGGAAAAAGAAGCATAAGAAAGCAAGAGTTTAAACACAAAAAAGCAGGTTGATTCAGGTTCTCACATTGCCCTCTTTCTGCTCCTTGGGATAGCGTTGTGTATAAATTCTCTCCCTTCACCAACACATGGCCAAGTCCAGTTCGAATGGCAGCTCTAAGAAACACACGGGATTTGCAAGTAGTTTTGAAGACATTCACCCATTTGTTCTCAGATAGCAATAACCATTCCCTTTCCTACCTCTTTTACTCCTGCCATCCCCCAAAAGGGTGTACTCCTTACACCCACATCACATCCAGAACCGCCCTGAGGTTTGTTGACACTTGAGAAGCAAGAGATATTCAAAGAGTAAAGGAAACCAGAGTTACTCCCTCTCTGCAGTTACCAGCTCGGATTTTGCTGTGGTCTGACTGCAGGAGAGGAGAAGGGGGTGGGAGAGACATCAGGAATGTGACGTGTTATCATCAGAGACAGGACTGCAGCACAGAGGAGGCAGGCAGCTTCACCCCTGCACCCAATCCACCCAGTCTGCCATCGCTTCCTCCCTGAGCAAGCCAAGGAAAGGCAGCGAGACCTGGGCAAAGCTGGTGAAGCACAAGAAGGAAGGGGCAGTTGCCTGCAGACTCCTCCATTCCCCTCATCCCAATTTCCTAGTCCCACTTCTGTGTCCACACAGGTTCCCACTTGCAATCACAAAACCAGAGTAGGCACCACCCGCAGCGAGGAGCTAAACCAGGGAGCTCTGGACCCAGGCGAGAGCCAAGACAAAGGGGTCCCTGAGAAAAGAAACTTTTCTACCCAGTGCCTTCAGACAGGAGGGGTCTCCTGGCCTGAAAGGCTAGAAAACAAGAGAACAAACCACAGGCAGAACCTCTCTCCCTCCCCTGGGGTAGCTGTTCTTTGCCAGATGCTTTGCCAGGCACAGGAAAAAAAAAAAAGGGGGGGGGGGCAGATGTACAGATTGCTACAGACACGAAAGAGAGCACAAACAGCACACCATGGACACAATCATGCTGCTTAATGTGTTTATCAAGTATTTTGAGGCCAGTGCAGGAAGAGCATATACAGTACAGCGTAACAGCAGAAGAGGGGCTCAGATTTAGGTGACAACTGAACTTGGTCAAAAGGAGATCAGGAAATCCTCTGCAAGTGTTTCACTTCCCAAGGGCTACACTTGGGGGCCATTCTAGGTCTGGATCACAGTCCTGCTGTTTACAGGGTGCAGAGCTCAGGGCAGGGAAAATGCAGGGAAAGACCACGACAGACACCACGGCTGGGAAGATCTCTGGAGTACATTAGTAGGTTGCTGAAAGGGAGGAACAGTTTTGAAACATGAGCGCAGAGATAAAAATCTATTCTAAGGTGAGGATGAGCTAAATATGTCAAAGGCCTTTCAGCACAACCTGGGCACATGTGAAACCATCTAAATAGTAAACAGCACATTTACTACTAATAGCCTCCCAATTTATTTATGGAGCCTCATCACCTCACAAATCTCAGTCACCTGCTTTGCACACAAATGGCCCCAGCACCAGGGGAGCAGTGCGGGAGCTCAGCTCTGCCCAGACCTTGCTACCTGTTTTCAGAGATAAGCACTAAATAACAGAGCCCTGCAAAGCACGATAAGGTCCACACTTCAAGATGGTCGACTGAAAAATACTCATTTCCCAACTCGAGGATGTATCAAGAGCTGTCTTAGTGCCTCGGAGCCCCTCCAGGAGGGGAAGGGAGAGGAAATACAACCACAGAAGCCAACACAATCAGCCCCAGGGTTGGGGAATCCCTCCTCGCATATATACACGTGCGTACATATATATATATCTCCATGTTAGTCACTGCTATGGCAACTAAGACAACAAAGATATCCTTTTAAAGGTCCTGCGGTAAGGAGGAAAAATATTTTGCTATATATATCATTGCCCATTGACGTCACAAAATAATTTGAAATAAACTAACCTTTAAGTTTGGATCACGCTGGTCCTCATTTCTCCTCTGTAGATATTGAAATGATGTCCACGTCACAATGAGCATCTGTTACCTTTCGTGGAAAAAGTAACCAAAGAAAGCTGAGCTAGAAAGTTTTCTATCAAACCCTCTCCCACACCCTCACCAAAGCAAAACAAAAAAACCCTCTCCTAAAACCTATGGAACACTGGCTCCTGAGGGTCTCATTGCCACTCCTCAGGCAAAGCCCATGCTGACATCAGAGGGAAATTGTCAATTTTGGTAATTAGTGAAAATTAAGAACCTGAGGTCAGCTGTGACAAATAATTCAGCTGAGCATCTAAAGAGTTCACTGGAAAAAGGCAAGCTGACAGAGCTGAGTCTAGGCTGAATTGTAAAAATAAAACCTTCCATATGAAAGTGATTTTAGGAAGTTTGTTTCCACAGCCAAGAGCTTGTAGATCAGAGCATCCCCACCTCTTGTGCCTGTGTATATAACACCATGCACAGCAGGCCTTTGACATCACTTACGCTCTTTACCCTAATGTCATCAGTGCAATTATTTTATTAACAGCACTAATAAATAAGCTGGTGCTATACATCCAAGAATGGAGTTAAGAGGCAGAGGGAATTTAGGACCTTAGTTTGCACGGGGCTGTATCAATACACCCCTACTGAAGTCAAAGCCCAATATAACCAAGCACAAACAATGCAGTGGAACTTCAACGCCTCATGGGAGCAGGCTGGATGTTGGTGATGGTTCACACATGTGAGGCATGGGAGCATCTTTGGCATGGGACAGCTCTACAGGTCCTTCCCCATTGCCCAGAATCAACACATGCAGCATCTCCCACCCCTTGGCTAGCCAGAGGAGGTGAGAAATACACCTCAACTTGCTATGCTCCTACCCCAAATTATCTACTTAGCTCCCCTTGGGAAGATCCAAGGGAGCTCTCTCAAGTCACTTTTGGCTCAGTGTGTTTTTTAGCTGGCTTGAAGGACGCTGATTTGCCTGCACATCCTACCAGAGCCCTGCAGAGTGGGTTGAGACATTCTCAGAGCACGAGATGTGCCATACTTCTCTCAAAAGCACCATGGATATTTCAAGGCAACAGAATTTATTAGGGGGTTTCGATGGCAAATCTCTCTTACTCAATATGGTGAGCTTGAACAGATATAGCAAAGGCAATGAGTCACTTGAGCATTGTGGGCCGTTATATACTATTAAGTCATCTACAATCCCATGGTGAACCCATTTGCAATGTGCTATTACATGGCCACTTGATGTGTTGTGGATTTTTGTCCGTTTCCCTCCTTGTTTGTCGTCGGTTTTTTTTCTCTTTTTAGAGGTTTAGAAATTTGCCTTCTTCCATCTTCTCCCAGGTCACTTGTTTTCCAAAACCTGCGGAGTTGCTACAATTCTCACCTCTCCTGCCCATCTGTCACGTTTTCCTCTATGCATAGAGAATCAGAGAGTTTGATTTACTTCTGGGCTGTTGAGAAGCACCAACAGCCCATCCCCAGCAAGACGGTGCTTCAGGTAGATACAGCATCCTCACATTACTTAACTCCTAATTGCAGTGCGTTAACATACACATCTGACTCTTCTCACATCTCCTGTTATCACCCAAATTCTTCTGCAGCCTCTTGTGCCATCAGCCACTTCAACTCTCCCCTACAACAATTTCCTGACATACTGTGCCTAGAGATTGCCTTCTGCAGCTCAGCCTGCAGGCCTTCACCTTGCAGACTTGCATAAAAGACACAATGGAAGAGCCCCTACTTATTTTTAATTCTTTACATCATCCACTCTCCCTATATATTTTCTCTCATGATAGAGACAGACAGACAGGCATCTCTCTGAAGATCTCATCCCTACCTTTCCTCACCTGCCTATAATACCAGCTTAGGAGGACAACATACTAATATTTCTACTAACTATAGTCTTCTTCAGCCCTGATTTGTGGAAGCTGTCAGAGAAGCACCTCTGCCACAGCACCATCCCTCATCCTTTTCTCAGAAAACACCTTCCTTTGCTTTCTTCCCCTACCCCCATTCCAAACTCCCTCCTTCACAGGAGATCACGCAGGCATCCAAAAGCCCTTCTCCCTGCTTTTTCCTCCTTTTATTAATGCCAGGTGCCACTCCTTCCCACCACCCTAATCAGGTCCAGACAGGATGTGCCAGGCTCTCAAAGGGGCCCTACACCTACTTTTTCAAAGACAGAGCTGCCCTTGTCAAGGGCTGCTGTTACTGTTGGAAGGAGATGTAGCTGGGACGGGTTTCTCTAAAGACTATGCAAGTCCTAGATAGTTGCTGAACACCAGATTAAGAAAAAAAGGCTATAGTCAGTGGCTGAACAACGTACTTGGATGTTTTACCAAGGCTAAAGTACTCAAAATATGGAAAGCTTTTATAGTACTCCATGCTATACCTAGAAGGCTATAGGATTGCTGTGGGACAAGTCAGACAGGCAGCCTTATGTCTGACAGCTGCTAGTCCTGAGGTGCTTGATCTACTTGGCAGGGAGAAAAGCTAGCTCTGGTACCACAGGCCAGAAATCAGAGGAATGCCTTTTTCTTTACCCACAAAGAAGAAACATATAAATAATAAGCTCTAAAGCAGAGATTGCACAAAAAAGGCTGGCCACAGAATAACTTACAACTGATCTCAAGCTGAAGACCAAAACAGGTTGCTTTGAAGATGCCTGTCAAAGCCCCTGGTTGCAGCCCCAATTGTGGTTAAGATCCAAGAGAAAGAGAAACAGAGAGAGGATATGGGGAGGCCTAGATTGAACAGGGCTATTTGTCAAGAGAATTGAAGTCGAAAGGCAATGCGGAGTTCAAAGCCAGCATCCAGCAAAAAAATGGTATGTATAGCTACAAAGGCAGCCAAAACAAGCCAGAACAAAGACGTGGTGGGAAAACGCTACAGCACAACCCCTGCTGCGCATGCTTAACATGGACTGGAGCTCCCTTACCCACTGCGTTCCTCCTCGGCTGCAGCGAAAGTTCCTTGCCGGTGGAGGGAAGTGCTGAGTGGGACAGGCATGCTTGGGTGGGATGGTGACAAAGAATCAGCTATGCACATAGTTGACGTACATAGTTTGACACTCTCTCGATCTTGGGAAAATCCAAAATGGGTGGATTTGTTCTCCTCTTTGGGTGAACCTCCCCATACCCACCCATTCTGGATTTTTACCCTCTTTGGGGTGAACCTCAGCTTGGCTGTGGACGTTTTGAGGGCTAGCATGCTATGGCTTTCTCAACTCACCAGCGATACTTTCGCTTATCTTTCTGACTGTAATTCCCAGCTTTACAGCAGAGCACCAGCTTGCTTATCTAAAAGCAGATGGGGTTTGTGTTACCTGAAGTTGGTAACACTATTTGCTTGGACACCAGTGTCCAGAAAACAGTGGCTTATGCTGGTAAGGGTATTTCTTTTAAAGCTGTATGGAGACTAAATGCATAGGTAAGTGCAAATTGTAGTTGTACCAGGGAAGGAGGTACTCACAGAAGGACTGGATGCTTGTCATGCCCTTGATGAGAGAGCATCAAAGAAACCGAGGGAAAAGTTGATAAGAAAGCCCTAAAAGGAGGATGGATGAGCCCTGAAGGCATCACAAAGAGCACACTTAGAAAAGCTCCCCTCACCTGAAGGCACAAAGGATGGGAACTGGATAGGTTCAGTCTGGGAACCAAACAGGGAATAGAAGGACTAACCAGCTTCTCATAAAATACAAAAAAGATTGAGCCCTCTGCTTCTGCATGCTAAAGCATTAAATACGTTAGAGAAGGATTATCCAGAAACCTTTCAGGATATAGTGTATGCTGGTTCTTTTTTTATGCTGGATGTGTCAGCAAGGTCTTGGCAGGCTGTGGGGAAAAAACACAGTGTCTATAAGATTTCAAGGTTGTGACAGATCAGTAACCTCAGTCAAGGTCTGTTATAGTCATTCAGAAATGACCCCGTCTCTTCTTTCGTCTTAGGGATTCCACTGGTTTCATCCATTTACTCGCTTTTATTCCTTTTTGTGTTTGTCCTGCAAAACAAAACACTGCTGCCATGTTCCAGCACTGGAGCTTCACTAAGACTGGACCTTCTCAGTGGAGCTTTGCCGGATATGTCACAAAGTCACGCAATGCTTTGCCATGGAGGAAATGTCATGTAACACGATGCTGAGGACCTGACATAAAGGTGAGGCACTTGAATCAGGTTGGTTTATAAGATACGGGTAAAGCTCCACAAAACCAAGCCCTCCTGAGTGGGTGTCAGTTGAGTTGGCCAGATCCTCAGTGGATATAAATTGTCATAGTTCCATGCAAATCATCTGGAAAATGATACCACGGTTGGCAAGCTGCTAACGTAACAAGTATACCACAGGGCAATGCCAACTAATGCTGGCTGTGGATCCGGTCCATTAGCTGTACTGGTAGTATCAGCTTATGTGAACATACTTGCGGCTCTGGTAAACCTGGAAAAAATGACATTTCCATGGGTTTGATGAGAAGTGAAACATTTGATGCTTTGGTCTCAAATTTTCTGCTGTCTTCCACAAGAAACAAAGGGCAATGTTTCACGAATGGCCTTCTCTTTTTTCCCCCTTTTGGGGCAAATGTAGGAAAATGTGTTATCTGTGGAATTTCAGAACTTGTTTTTTAATGCAAAACACCAAAACCACCAGAAATAACATTCTCCTGGAAAATGTAAGATTTAACTTTGCCCTAAGCCAAAATTGCATACTGATTGCTATTCATCATTCTGCTGCCCTCCTATGTACTCTATACATCTCCTAAAGCCTTACTGCAGCAGTCAAGGTTCAAGGAGTAGCTGGATGAAGGCATTCCTTCCAAAACAGGTATTCCCCACGTCTGTGTTCAGAAATGTCCTTCTCCAGAAGAGACAGGACAGCTGTTCTTTGTTGATATCCAGTCTCCCAGGACCTTCAGCAAACACATCCAGGAACCTGGATACGGGCTAGGATAACATTTCCTGCCAGACTTGTCAGGATATGACAGGTTTTTTCCAAGTTACCAGTGCGTGCACGCAACCTGAAGTCCAAAGCACAACTCCATAACCCTTGTGCTGTTTGTTGAGCCTGCAACCCACCATACCTACCTGGCTGCAGGAGAACCCACCGAAGGATGATGCTTCAGTACTGGAGCCATGAAAGCCTTTACAGATCTTGGGGAAATCCAGAACGTGATCAGCTGCTTCTCCTCATCCTGGCAGTAAGAAACTTCAAAGGGCAGATGTGCATTACGGCTTTCTGCAGCAGTAGTGCTTTTCTTTGTCCCTCTCTCACTCTACTTCAACATTTTTTAAATGGGAACAGGAATAGCTCCCTCCTTTAAGGAGACCAGATCAATTAGGGCTCTCTTCCCACGTCTTAAGTCTTATTCACCCCCCTGTGAAAGGGTTCCTACAGGTGTCACTATAGCTTGAGCCTCAAGGAAGGGCCATACACAGCTTTATAGGTGTACCCTATACCATCATTACTTACCCTAGGGAGATCTGGAAGTGGTCCTTGCTGGAGGCCTGGCTGCAATAAACAGTGTGGGTATCTGTGCTCTGCATAACAGGACACCACAAAGGGCTGCCAAAGTCCAACTTATTCAGAGTCTGTTATCTCAGCACAGCACCACACCACTGTACCTCTGTTCTCCGGGCCCCAGCACGTTCACAGGGGACCGGAGATCTGCACTGCACGGGGCTCAGTTGTCCTCTTGGTGCTCAGGACCAACTCAGGACAGATCCATGCATCACTTTGCTCTCTTCTCCCTGTGTTTATTCCTAAGCCAACCAAAACACTCTTTGTGCGGAAAGCGAGTCACCTATGACATGGGACCCTTATTTTTGAGCTAGAGGTGAACTGAAGATACAAGTCTGCCAGATCATCTGTAGAACATGCTGGTGGCAGATGGTATATAAACATTTGTTTCCTTATTACTCAAGAAGGGAAAACAGTTGGGAAAGGAAAAGTTTCTTAATTTTTTGCAAAAATTTAAGTTAATGAATGGAAAAAATCAACAAACTTCTGAAATTCTTTTTGATAAACAGGATTTTGACTTAAAAAAAAAAAAGAAAAAGGGACTTGGCAGGGCTGAAGGC
>NW_009619368.1:76084-76341 GCF_000690535.1 Cariama cristata | reverse complement strand
ACGGTATTTCCACCAAACAGAAGAAGAAGAAAAATAAAAAGCTTTCTGCAACACACACATGTTCCCCATTAATTAGGAGGACTGCTGTTAACAACACGTTGCGCCAGAGCTGCCAAGAACCGTCAGACGAAGGACAGGGAAGCCCACAGCGGAGGCTCTGCTACCTCCCGTGGGGGCCAGCCGACCGCCCGGCCGGCCAGCAGCTCGGTCCCAGCCCTCTGGCTGGGGCAGCTTCCCACCGCGGCAGGGGGGGCGGG
>NW_009619368.1:35844-75970 GCF_000690535.1 Cariama cristata | reverse complement strand
TTTTGGTTGAGACTTTGGGACTATTTTTGGCTTTTTTAAAACACGCTTAGGGGAGGTGCCTTCTACTTTTATTCACATAAAGGATCTTTATTTTTACGTATTAAGGGACATGAAAAGAGGAGGGGAGGCAGGGCAAGGGGAGAGCTGCCTCATACTTTGATTCAGCTATACAAGAACAACACAAATCTGCACCCAAGCTGCCTTTCCTCCTTAGCAGACTCCAAATACGCACTTTGCTGCAGCAGAGACCACCCCTAGCATCCTGGTTTTCTCCAGCCATCACTGGCACAGAGGGCTGAGCTCTCACTCTTAAGCATCTCTCAACTTTGGACATCCTTGCAGCCACTTCAAGGGCTGGGAACAGCTTTGACCTTCTCCTACCAGATCCTTTCTTCTTGACTCCCTCCTCAACTACACCCTTCCTTCAAGCGCCCTGAGTGCCGGTTTGGATTCACCGCTGGATGTGACGAGGGTTGCCCACTGTTATAATGCACACAGGACCGACTCACATTGGGATGAAAGTGGGGTCCTGAACTATTTTTTCCTCTTTAAAGGAAAGTAGGAAATAAAGTTGCAATAATGCAGCAAAGTTCATTGCAGGACTTCAAGGAGGAAGAGATGATCTTATTTTAAAATACAAACGATTTCCCTTCCACTCGCATACTCAGGGGAACCAAGACATGTCCAAGAAGCCAGTCCATCAGCAGGCACCAAGATGCCTGTCTCCAAGTAGCAAGCCCAGGACCCCTTGCGACGACACCGAGGATGAGAAATGCCAGCTATGGTGATCTTCTCCTGTCTCCTGGACTCTTTGCAGGCCAGTAATGATGTGCTTCTTTTGGATTTGCCTTTTTGTACTCTTTAGGAGCTGACAGGGATTAGCCTCTCCATCCTGTCCCACCTCGGTGAGTCATCTGAATTTACTCACCATCCTTTGTCTCCTGATCTGGGCATCCTGAGAAGTTGCACGTGGATGTGCTGAGATCTTGATGACTTGCTAATTGAGGGTCTTTCTTGCAGCCCTTCTGCTGCTGCTTCCACACCAGACATCGTCTTTGGCCTCGCTCAGACCAGTGAGGACCTCTGCTACAAGTCTCCATGGCAGGAGCAGTCAGAGAGAGGGGAAAGCTGAAGACCTCCCTCCTTTCGGATAACTGCCCTGCAGACACCCATGAGCTGGTGGCATTTCTGTACAAACTCCAGCCCTCTCAGTGCTGGGATGCAGGGCTCTATGGTTGCACACCCACATTTCACAAACTGGACCGAGCAAAACACCTAAAGCACAACACTCGCCTGTGGTGAAAATTTGGGGATACTGGGACACTTTGCCATTCTCACCCTTCCTTTCGAATCCCTAAAATGCTGCTGTTGAGAACTGCAACCCTGTGGTTTTGTGAGGCTTTATAACTACAATGATGCACATGGGTTCATGCCAAAAAAGCACTGCTCTGTTAACTACATACATCCAACATCACCTCTACAAATATCATGTGAGGAAATCCTTGTAGCTGTTGTCCAAAGCATTGCTGACTTATTCTTGGAAAGAAAGTCCTTACAGACACAGAGCAAAACACCCTGGTCTGGATTTTCAAGAGCAAGTAGTGATATGAGTGGGTTCCCTCTTACACATCCAAGGTGCAGACATCCAAAGGGCTTTATTTTGAGGTTATGCTAAGAGTGCCTTTCTGCTAACAGCTTTCCTCCTAGGTGGCTTGAAGTAAGAGTGGAAAAACCCACCAGGAGCATAAGGACTTCTGAATGACTAGAGCAGACGGGATATTTTTTCCAGGGTGTAAGTCAGCAGGAGCCATTTGACAGTGTGAATATAGGACCGCTGCATCTCAGTGCACATTGGGAGAGCTCCTGGGATCACCTCCTCTGATCCATGTGCAGGCTGAACTACAAAAGGGCACTACAATGCTGTTTTGCCAAACATATACTAGGGGTTTTGGTTAAAATACTTCAGTTTGGGATCGTTTATCTTTTGGAAAACGTAAAGAATTTCTGTAGAAAGCCAACAACTTTTTCTCCTATATACACCTAATCCTTTTCTTAAAAAACAATGTGGGTTGGTTTGGGTTTTTTTCGGGGAGAAAAAAGCAGCCTATGCGAAAACTTTCAAATATGTCTTCAAATACCCCTTCTAATGACATTTGAAAATCTAATTTCCCATTTGGGACACATTGCAAGAATCAACAATAGTAACAGTTTGACGTCTGTCTTGTTTCAATCCCGCGGAGGGGAGGGAGGTTTGGCAGAAAGTACTATTGTCATGTGGGAGTCTCAGAAATGAGTTGTCTCCTGGCTAATATTCTTCCACTGCAATGGTAAGTCAAATAGGCTAGTAGCCACGGCAACAGCCCAGAATCCCTAACTATCGCTATGGTTATTTCACATCACTTTGGGGCTACCCCAGTTCATACTGCTATCGCTCAAGACATTATTTCATCGTGATTTCATTAAACGAGTGCAATTTGATATATGAATAACACCCACATTCGTTTTAACAGAGATCATGTTAACTGCACTTCTGCCTGAAAATGTAGAGAAGTCAACCCAGAACAATGTTACGGTTTTAAAATAAATACACAGAGATGAGCTATAGTCCATAGGTGCAGAACAGCCATGTGACGTCTCTCCTTTATCTCACCTACAGCACATATCCTCCTAAGGAAGGTATCAGGAAGAAATCAGGGGCTGCGGCATCCTTGAGCCCACCTCTCTCATGTACCCTGCAAGGAGGGCTGCCCTGGGTGAGGACATGATGTGTGAACAGTCAGTGAGAATATTGCCTGACAAAAAGAGGAGCAGCAGAAGGGGTCTGCGGCTCCTCTGCCAGCCCCACCATCACCTTTTCAAAAACTAACAGCTTCCTAAGTATCGTAATTTGACGTACATGATTCGAAGAAGTTACAAAACGCTACCAGCCCTGAACAAACACTTGGTTTAGGAACCCTTCCTGGTGAGACAATGCCAATAAAGGACAGAGGTAACCACAGCCATAGCTGATGGGGTCACTTGACCATGGACAGAAAAAAGACCAGGAGCAAAATGCCAAAAAGAGCCCAAATTTCTGGGACACCATATTGCAATGGCTCAGCATGGATTTGCTGGAAGCCTAGCATGGTCTCCTATATCAAAGCAAGACAGCAGATCCAAGAGGTTTCCACATGGCACTTGTTGGTGATGTTTCCAACCAGAGTTTGCTTTCTCGTCTGATGGCACTGATGCCCAAGAAAGCCACGGCACTCCTGAGCTGGTGTTTCATGCCAGTGCTGCACAGCTGATTAAACCACAGGAGATTCATGGTTTGCCTCCTATGTCCATTTGTATTGCCATTCATTACTCTTTAAAAATATAGCCCAGGTTTCCCAAAGCAAACCTTTGGAGGACCAGGTGTCCCCCTCCAGTGTCAAATTACATCATTTGACTGTAATATCTGGGCCTTCTCTGACGAATAAAGCCAAAAAACCAACCAACCAAACAAAAAAACCAACAACAGACAACAGCAAGTCCAAAAGAGCAGGAACCAGAGCCATTTTTCAGAGAACTGCACGACGATATATGCTGCAAAGTCAAAACCTTTGAAGTGTTTCTGGTTTCAGAAATATTTTTAAAAACCCAGTGTTCCTGGTGCTTTCCAGAGTTACCCGAATTCCTTCAAAAGCCCACTCAAGAAGAAAAACAATGTTATTCTAATTGAACAAAGCATTACTTTTTTTTTTTTTTTTTAATTACAAGACTGGAAATGGAGTTGTAAAAGAAAAGCTAGAAAACCAGAAAGCCTCAAATTTAGAGCTTATCTTGTGTTGATTTCTTGCTCTTTTGTCAGGGATTTTTTTCTGAGGTGTTCCTCCTCCAGAGAGGTGCTTCAAATGAGCTCTTGAAAAAACTTGTTGTTTCTTTACTACTGTAGAGAACTCCATTTTATTCTGCAGCCTTGCTTTAGCAGCTTGAGAATATGCAGGACGGTGATTTTTTTCTACCTAAGCTCAAAATTTCTTTTAAGAAGTCACAGAAATGGCAGCTAGCAGCTCACATTATAAATATCCCAAATGCATGCCTTAAGATCATTTCTGTGTACAAACCATTTCAGTTCACTTTCAGCTACTGCAATTTCCCCGATAACAACTTCCCATGTTTACATCCATCTGAAACCTTAAAGCTCACTGGGGAACAGTGTGAGTTCCTGATTATTTATCTGTTTGATCGACCTGAACAACCTACTCAGGGTATTTTCAAAAGGCTGACTTCTCAGCAGCTAGAACACTTGGAGTTTTTGGTATTACTTCTCCTTCTTTCCGCGGCTGCCTAATCTCCCTGCCTGCTCCTTAGCGAAGACGTTAATTCAGAGCAGAGCTGGCAGCGATCCCCCTGCCACCCCAGGGGTTTCCTCCTAGCAGTATGCAGGCAGTCATTAGTCTCTGACTAGAGTCTGCCAGGCAGTCCAAGTCACTGGTCCCTCGTTCAAGCCAAACAGGGATGTCACATCATGCCAAGTCATGCCATAAAATAACAGTAGAAATAATTTACGTTTTAAATCCCTGAGGGCAGCTACTACATCAGGCTGGCTGATTAGAAAACAGGCGCTAAAGCGTAAGGAATGGTACTGAGGTCTCTTGCTTGCACAGGAGTGAAAGGGTTTAACACCAAACGACGGAAGAACAAAAGAAGTGCTTGAGCCAGGTTCAGCCTAAGACATTTTAGGCACCTAACTGATCTAAGTGAGGACCTCATTTAAGTAGGAGGTGAGACAGCTACAGCCAAGGGTCATCCGGATCCTGGGGCAGGGGATGAACCACTTTCTAAGAGCACTCCTTTCTTTTCAGTGACTATAGGGATCCTTGGGCATTTTGCGGCATGCAGAACCAATCCAGGGTGAATGTGTACGATTTAGAGTATTCTATGCATTTTAATATATTGGAAAAATAACTTGCGGTTAGCACAAGGACATGCCCATAACCTTCAATGTGCTACTGTTATGAGCAGCGTCCCATGGAAAGACATACCCATTGTAAGAGGAATACATGACAGTGAGAGGGAAAAAGGAAAAGAAATGCAACTTGGAAAACCAAAAAACCCCCAAAATTCCAATAAAATAGTATTTTTTTCCCCTCAAACTTAATTTTCCCAAAGTCTATAGGGTTTCAAAAGCAAAGTGAGAACTCTTAAAAAGGGATTTTCTGGTAGAAAACTGTTTCTGTAAAAATGTGTACATAGCTCTCCCAGGAGGGATCAGGATGATTCAGTGCTGTTGCAAATGTTTAGTAGTTATCTGTAGTGAGGTGGCAATATTTGAGTTACTTAGACTTCTTACGAGTATCAGAAAATTATAAATTAAACCATTCATGTGCCTTGAATTCACTGTCATCTCTCTAGGCGGGGGGGGGTGTGGGGTGTGGAATCTAGGTTAAATAATGGGCAAATTAAACAAAGACATATGTTCAATGTGCATCACAGATCAGAAAGGCAATGAGATGTTGGAAATCCTGCAACAATAGCTTTTCTCAAGCTGGAGCTGCCAGCTGAAACTGAGAAACACAGACACTTCTTTTTCTCTGATAAATCCTCTAAAAGATCCACCTTTCCTTCCACTCCACTTCAGCACCAAGTTGGTAGCCCCACAGGAAGCATCACTTTGATTTCCACGCTGCCGCGCATGGCACTGGCACTTCATCCTCGTCCCGCACGCCCTGCGCTGTGACCCCAGCCGTCCGTCCCAGGCTGCTCTGCAAACTGCCAGGTAGCCATGGGTGAGAAAGCAGGTCTCTGATCACCTCTGCTGAAACCACCTGGATCCCTTGTGCCTGCTACTCGCCTTTGTAAGGAAAAGGTGCAGAGCTGACCCTTGGAGAAAGAGGGTTTTTTGCCACCCATGGAGACAGTACTGTACGCTGACGCTAGAGGCAGATGCCGTCCAGATTGCTGGGGGAGCAACGGGAGAGGTGGCTCTTCCAAAAACAACCCAAGCTAATGGAGAATCTCCCCGATTTTTTACCTCCACGCCTTCTTGCCAGGTGCACCTCTGTGTTGCCCATCCGGATGGAGGGTGGGCTCCGGAGGGGAGCGGTGCAGGCAGAGGCAGCTGCCAAAGGGGCAGGCTGGGCAGCAGAGGGATGGGGCGAGGCGGCCCCGAGATGCATGCGTGGCTCTGGCCCGGCACTTCGTCTGCGCAGGAGGGGGGCCGGCGGCGGCGGGCAAGCCAAGTCAGAGCATAGCCAAGCGAGAATGTTCTGGCAGCCCTTCCTGGCGGCCCGAGCAAAGTTATTTATCACTTTGTGCATTTTCCTTCTCATCTGTGTACAGCCGGCTCCAATGGCTCAGCTTGCGTTTTGCCTTCCAGAGCCAAGCCAGTCCCTTGGCTGTGCTCGGTCTTGGCTGTCCATTCACGCCTTCTGTCTCCTCCAGCTCTGCCTGGAGCAGCACAGGATCCCAAATTAGGGGTAGGTGTCTATAGCCAAGGAAGAGATCGAAGCATCAGCAACCTACACCAACGGCAAAGAGTGCATCCGTCCCCCGGACGGGTGAATGCCACGCTGCCATTTACCGTGGCCAAGGAGTTGTACGCCGTTGTTTCTGCTGCTCCCAGGCAGCCTCTGCTGGGGAGCTCCAGTGCCTGCCGGTGGCTACAAGACATTTTCTTTCATTTATTTTAGGGATTGTGCCTTCACGCTGATTTTTTCCAAATCGGTAGATGTAACAACAGTGAATTTACAGCAATTTTTTCCAGTTCTATGGACTCTTTTCCATACTGCTGGTGTATTTTGCCAAAATGTCTAACATGGGCGTCTAAATTGGGCTTGAAAATAATACCAGCTGCATTCAGATATTTATAAGGCTCACATTTGCTCTTGGTAAGGGCACACCACACTCTTCTGAACACTGAACACTGCAAAAGCAAATCAATACTAACTCTATTAAGTCTCGCATCGTCAAAGGTTCAGGGTATAGTCTGTCCTAGGTTTCAGGATTTTGTCTAAAGAAAGCACCCCTGAATTCGGCTATCATTCCTCTCCTCCTCCCTGAGTCAGCCATGCAGTTTTGTCTGGGGCTGACAGGCAAAGCCTGCATATGATCTTGCCAAGCTTTGGGCAACGCACTTAAAGATTTACATTTTTCTACTGGATGTCGCACTCTAGAAATTGGTAGATAATTCCCAGCTACGCAAGGCCAGATCTTGACTACTTTCTAGCCAGCTTGGTCTCAACAGGGCAAAACCTCCCATTGTTTTGATCAGACACTTTTTCTGATGGAAAGATATGAATCGGAACAAAGCGGGGCTGAAGGGGCACCTGGTCTGCAGCAGATTCCCAGAAGCATGCATGACAACAAAGTGCATTGAACAGCAGCTTCCCATCATGAGCCCCTAATTTGCACATCCTGAGAACTTTCCAAAATTGGGCTGCAATTTCTCAGATTTGGTCTCTGCCTGAAGGTAGAAGAGGAAGTTGAGTAAAATCCCTTCAGACCTTCTGAAACGAGGAGAGAATGAAAAATTGCTTTTTCTTATTGTAATAAAAATTCTAACCATTTTTTTCTCTGTAAAAGGTCACAAAAAACTGCTTGAAGCTTGGTGTGGGTATAGCTCTTGTTACAGCCCTGATCCAAAGCAAGCCGAGGTCAACAACTCTGCCCTCCTTTGATTTCGCCTGGCTCTGAAGAAGATCCTACAGGTAGGCAAACAAATCGTAGAGAAAATCGTTCGGAACAGTTGTGCCTATTTTCTACTTGGGAGTTGCCTGGGAACAGGCTCAGATTGTTTGCAATGTGTCTAGGGTTTGGATGTATTCACCAAAGCCCAGCTTTGCTCCATCCTCCTCAATTTTTATTTTAGAACCTTGCTCCATGAATAATCTCCTCGAAGAAAATATCCACCAGCAGAGGAAAGGACATCTTTAGGTAAAGAATTTGTAACTAAATCATTTCTACACTTTTTTTTTTTTTCCCTAGCTGGGTCACAAGCAGATGATTTGTCAGTATTATGCATCCTTCATGTGTACCCCAGTGTATCCGAGGTCCTGAAAGCTGTTAACCTTCCAGTGCCCTGCAAGGCAGAATGCCGATACCTGGGGAGTTGAGGTGCAGCACTGCTGACTTCCCACCCAGCAAAACCTTTGGTGGGCAGAGGACTGACCTCCACATCTTCCTGTAGCTCCAACCTCTGGCCCATCCTTTCTCTTGGCATTGGGCCTCCAGGGACTGTCTTTGTTAAATTCTACTTCAAGTGGTTTAATTCTGTTTTCTTGCTGGAGGAGGATTTAGAAAAACAAACAAAGCATCTTACCAATGTGAATATTCACAATTAATGACCAAACTCTAAAACAGGAAGGTCATTTCTTGAGGAAGGAGACTGGTATTATTTTGAATGAAGGAAAGAGCGCAAAGATCTTGCAGTATTTGCTGTAAATGGGTTGTTATGGTGAACATTCCTGTCAACAAGTTCATTAGCTCAGAGATCCATGAGTGAACAGAGACCAAAAAATATGTTTAAAAATTCAAGAACAGATTAATAGGCAATATTTTGCAATCTTTGTCTAGCTCTGCTTCTCACTGAGAATTAGTAACTTTACTCCAGGCCAGATTCAAATAGTCTTACTCATGCAGAGCAGCACCAGGTTTTATGAGTAACCCCAGTGATATTTAGGGTTGTTTTTTGGAATAAGATTGGAATCAAAGAAAGACAGTGGGAGGCATGGGCTGAATCACCTTGATTAATAAGTGTAAGGTTGTTGGTTTTATATGTGTCTATATAAATAAACAGAACAGGAATAAGGAGGGATGTCTGGATTGACAGGCATGTGAGGGAATTTATAAACATCTTTTTGTAACATACAGGAGACTCCTCTTTTAATGGAAGAGGCCAACACCCAAAAGTTACTTAATATCAGGAAAAGAGGAATTCGCACCTTCAGAAACAATAGAAGATCAAGCAATTTTGCGGGTTTTACTCTCAACAATTCTGGCTGCCGCCTGTGATATTACATAAGGTCTACACCACTCTTCATAGAAGTGATGGATGAAGATTTCAGAGCTGCCCAAATGCCTTGAAAGGATATGGTCCATTTTCCAAAATAATAGGGTCCTTGGGTTTCTAAATCCCATTGCATTTCAGCACTTCTGCGAATGGTCTCATTAGCTTCTAAATCAGTATGCATTTTCCAGTTTGTTATGTTCCCCACTTCATTTTATCTCAGGACTCCAGCCATCACCATACATCAATAACAAGATCATCAAAATGCAGTATTAAAAATCAAAAGCACAGTTGTGCCCAACTGCTCTGTCAAAATGCCTCCAAGACTCATCGTGGACTCCTGACATTACCAGCGAGCGAGGAAGGAACCAATTCAAAGCTCATTGATGTAAAGGAAAGTCCACTATGGACTTCAGTGGGGCTTGGATCAGGCCCTGGAAGAATAAGGATGACATAAAAATAACATGACGTCTGCCAGATTCACCAATATGCTCTGATGTTTTGCCCGGCCCAATGATGCAAAGCAGATGGAGTGTACTGACAATCCTGGCCCACTTCAATCACTTACTCTGTCTCTCAGATTAGTTTTCATCAGGCGTTTTATTCATGGCATAAATACATTTATCTCATTAGTGCTTCTGCTGCAGTATTTCAGAAGAAAGATCACCACTTTTCAGCTTGATCAGAGAAAAAGTTTCCATATTTTATCACTTGGTGACTACCAATTTCCAATGAGATTTCTAGGATGCTTATTAGCGAGTCTCTGAGTTTTCCTATACTTAATATGGGGCTTGTGATTAATTGGGTTTAGCTGTCTTTGTCTGCTGTACTACTTTGGCCCAAGCAGATTGCACAGTTGAGCAGTTTCACAGTTGCACCCTCAAATAAGGCATTAGGACAATTCTGCAAAATACAAAGCTTACCTTTAAGTTTAAGCACATGCTTAAACCACATCAAAGCTATCACAAATAAATATCTATATAATGTTGCTGAATCAGGGCCAGAAGATGCATTTTAAAGAAACTAGCCCACTGTGAAAATTACCCTGCTCTGTCTCTACCCTCTCCTGCCTATTGCTACAAAAAGGGGCTAAAATCCATGGGGGAATACTTACACACAAAGAATTTGTGCACTCAGTGTCTCAGAAAACAGCAAAGGTATTGCTCTGTCTAACATTATATGCCAGTAACAAGCAAGAAAGACGTAATACAAGCTGGGCTTTTAGTATGCACGGTCATAATAAATATAGGCATTAATACACATCAAAAGTTGCTGAATGACTGAGAAGTTAAGTAGGTTGGATGATGTCCCTCAAAATGAAATAATCTATATTTGGCTGGTAATTCATTTCTTCCAAGATATTTTTTGCTTGACTCTGCACATATTCCTCATTACAGAAATAACTTGGGTGATTGCAGCCTGGCTCCAACCTCAAGCCAGCTAACCCGGGAGTGAGCATTAAGTGCTGAAAGGCAAGATCTAAATTTCCATATCCCTCCCAGACATAGCTCCATGAAAATGTCCCAAACTACCTGGACAACAGCTGCACTGCTCAGAGCTTGCTCCCTGGCACAAGGACCTGACCGCATTCACACCACATAAGGGTTAAATTGGCCCCGACGTGAGAGCCATCCTGCACACGTTTGCACCCACATTTCACAGGCGTTTCCAGAGCACGTCCTGCTCGTCAGAGCTGAGCATGGATTGGGGTTCCTCCTCCCTGGAGGGACGACCTGCTGCCAGCTATAGCTCAGACCATCCACAGGTTTTGGCCTGCAGTGGCACGCGTATGACCGCGTTTGAGCACACAAAGTGATGAGGGACAACGTACAAATGCACAAGATCAGGCACAACACTCACGCACAAGCCTGGGTTACCTCTAAAAGTATTTACTTCACAATGATGATGCATGTTTCAGAGGTGAAAACTGGACTGCATGCAGAAGGATGGGTAAGGCACCGAGACGGACACACCATACACACTTTGGCCAAATGGCTTACAGTGAAACTCTACTCCTGGCTACACAAAGGTCCTGCTGATTTACAAAGGCAAAAATTTAACCCTTTGTATCCAAGTTCTCCCTCTGAAGGGAAAGGATTACAATACTTGTCATATCTCACTTGTCTCTCTGGACTGTAAATGGATTCAAAGCAGGAACTGTCTCTCTATGAGCACAGCCCCACCACAGTCAAGTCCTAGCCATGGCTGAAGTGTTACACATCATGACTCTTCTTCCTTCGGATTGAACTGCAATTTTGCCATGTCTAATTTTGTCCTATCGCTCCTAACGTTATAGCACTTGGCCACACTTCCTCTCCCCTCCATTCTGTTTATTTGTAGAAAGGAAGAAATGCCACAGGATAATGGTTTCGTGCTGCTACATAAAGACTAAGGCAGAGTCAAGTAGTGCTGGGAAACAAATAGTGACACAAAGCTGAGATGTTTATTTTCCTGTCGGCGCACAGTGATGCTGAGATCATGTCCTACCGCGGTGCATTTTAACTCTGCTGCACCAGTACCACACCTAGACCCAACCACCCAGCGGCAGTCCAGTTCGCCAGTCGTTTGGGCAGATTTGAAAGTCCTAGTCTTGGGTACTTCATACAAGATGCAACGTAGGTGAATAAATTGTTGAAATAGACCGGAGCCACCCTAAACAGACCAGCAGAGAGCCCCTTTACCACGTGAAAGAGCAGACCATTGGCAAAGGACTGAGATGCAGTACCTCCATGTAAGCTAACAACATGGTTATTACCTCTAGGAACTCACCAATTCTGAGGGCATCCAGTCGGGAGAGTGATCTCCCATCTGGTCTGCTACAGAAATCTCTCTTTTGGCTTCCACTGTGCGTGGTCCCATTCCTGGGCACTGTGGAGAAACCAGAAAAGCTTCAGTAAAACACCTCTATGTGACCGCTACGCTGTGGTCTCTGTTCAATTTGAAAGCAAGTCATCAGCCCCAGATGCCTCATTGACTCCTGCTTCATGCCCTGGCCCAGCCATATTTTTCTATCTTGTTTATTTTTGGAGGCAGAATATGTTTTACATGTTTTGAGTGACCTTGGGTGAAGCAGACTCCTCCAAGGTTCCCCCATCCAGACAGGACTATAAAACAACTGTCCCTATTTTTCCATGAAGACTCTGCCCAGCAGCAAGAAAAGCGCAATCAAGAGATTATTCAAAAGCTCTCAGAAACAACCGCTGGGCTAGATTTAACAGGCAGCGACGTCAAGACTGTAAAACATGTTTGATGGTGCATTTTACACTGCTTTAAATTTGGAATTCTTTGGAGAGTGTCTGAGGGTTTTTCAAGAAACAAACACAACCCTCATCCCCCATGCACATACACGTACACACAAAAAGCTCCTTCATGGCATGAGGAGCTGGCATCCTGAGGCTCTGACCTCCTCGACTTTATCAATCATATTGTATAATCAGTGCAGACTGAATAGCATTTGGAAAGTGGGCTGGGTTGGGTTTTTTCTACCCCCGTCCCCATCTAGGGTATTTGAGGAAGAAACTCTGTAGCTGGGATGTGGCTTGGGAAGGATCTAATGAGAGCTCTTAGCTCACTAAGATGAGGTGCTGTGGTGGTATTTTAATAGGAGGTTTGGAGATTTCCTTCCCCTGGGGCAGATTCTCAGAATATTTTGAGGTTGTCTCTTTGGAAATGTATAATGAAAAGGTAGTTTTGCTGCTTCACAGATTCTTTGTATCCTTGCCTCTCAGTAATCAAGTGAGAGCTAAAACCACCGGCCAGGATAAAACCCCAAAGGGACAGTCCAAGTTACAACAGCACAGACTGGCAAGATACTCAGTGTCAGCACATCGGAGCAGTGCCCCGGCAGGCACAGCCCCCCAAATCCTGCAGCTGGGAGGAGCGAACCCCACTACCTCCACTTTCACCTCCAGCTCCACGGCATTACAAAACCCAAACCTCCACGCTGCTTGCTGGAGAAGCCAGCAGCCAAATGTCCGTTCTCTATCCCTGTGACATTTTCACAGAAAAACTCAAATAAATTGACTGAAGACAAGAGATGTTTTGACCAACTTTCACAGCTCACCCTCACTTCATCCTTCCCTTGCACATCCATTCACAGTCACTCTGAAACCTTCCCAAGCCTCATCACTCACCTTTCTTGGCTCTACACTCACGGCTTGGTACAACATTTCCCACACACTCTCCCTGCGCTCCAAAAACACACTTTGCTTGAAGTCCATGCTCCAGCCTTGTCAATAGCAAGGAGATTAATCGCATCTCAGCATTCATTGCTTTATTAGCAGCTTTCCCGAATCAGGGATCCCCATCACCATGAGCAAAGTGCTCACAGTTTTAATATGGTGGCATCTGCCTCAAATTACGCACAGCTGTATTTAAACTGACTGCAGATTGATTTCTCTGCTTAGCTCAATTCACTACACATTAACACACAAATTAACAACCAACACTTAAAACATGCCCTCTCTGTAAAGCCATCACTATTACTGCCAGCGTGGGCAACAGGAGCGATGCTCACTGAAAAGCAACGCAGACCTCTAGCAGTCCTGCTTAGATCTTGTAGTTTATTTTACAGTTAGAGATATGCGACTACTGCAGACAAAACAAAATCAGAGCCAAAACTTCACTTAAAATCTCCAAAAATCCAAATCTTTATTATGAGTCAAAGAAGTTCGACTAATTCCATTGATTTTAAACACATTCTTCGGTACTTCCTCTCAGCTGGAAACAGATACACAGAGGGAAAAACCCTTCTGATATACTCGCAGCCTGACCGAAGTTGTTCTTACAAGATTTCCAATTTCTGTTCTGCATCAAAGACATTATTATCCATGAGCCATCAGCAGGGACAGAACCCAAGACTTCGAGCAATAAAAACCACAGGATATTTTTTTTTTTTGCTATTGGTGTTAAAGGAGCTAAAAAATGGGGTAAACCCTTACAGCTTCCTCTAGGTGCTAGAAATGAAAACCTTAACCACTACCGCTACTAATAACCATAGGGGAACCTGATGTATTTAACTAATAGATTTGGTCACTGTATTACATCAGTCATTCTTATTAACAAATGGGCTTTTCACTCAGGCCACTGGGAGTGGTCCAAGCTCATGTATATGTATAAAATTAGATCCTTAAACCACACGTGGTCCCTGTGAGGTCATACTACTGTCTCCATTTTATAGGTGAGGAAAGGCAAGCACACATTTGCAACTACAGTTTCAGATACTTCTCTGGACCAAGGTAAAATTTTCACCCTTTCAGATGAGTTTATTGCCACAAAACCCCAGCAATTGGTTTGGCGTTTCTGATTTCTTTCCATCTTTGCACACTCTGTCACTTCCCAGAAGCACTACCTTCACCCCCAGCACAGCATCCATCTGGGCAGCCGCTCTGCCAGTGGGGAGGAGATGAGCAGTCACCCAGCTGAGAACTTGCTCAGAGCTGTGGGGACCTCAGCCCATTTCTCAGATCTGCCATTACCCCTCTCCTGGGTGGCCACCGACAGGACCTCTGTGCTTCAGCCACATGGACCAGATAGTGCTTCGTTTCTCCTGATTTTTACAACTCCCATCTAGATGACAAACTCTTCATTTCACCCACTTTTGTATAGTGGTGGATGAAATGAAACTTTAATGTCAGCTGGAGCCCCTTGGCGCTATTAATAAAAACAACGATAATAACAAGGGAGGTTTGCAAATTAGCAACCCTTGCTACAAACAGAGATACACCCAATTTAGCACAAATCATCAGGCTCTTGCCTGCTTAGTGGCTATTTTAATCACTGGTGACTAATGCCTGTGAGGGCTATTCCAGGGTTTGACATGCCTCAAACACAAGAAAAAAGGAAAATCTTGTGGGGAGAGAAGAGAGAGGAAGAGGGTGAGAGAAGGAATTGGCTGAAGCCAAAGGTTCATCACCAAAAAGCGTTCAGCTCATACCACCCATTTTGCTGCCGTTGCTACTGCATTTGTTGGGGTCACTGGCTAATTCCTCCTGTGAATAACAGCATCGTTTCTCTTTTGGTGCGAATCTAAGAAAAACAGTCATGCTCTGGAACACAAACAAAGGCTACCTGTCCCTTCCTTGGTTATGGAAATGGGGGTCAGCCTTTTTATTTTCAAAGGGGGCAGAGCTGGAATGCCACTTGGCACACCACCAGAAAGGAAATCTCTGCTTAAATATTTGACGGAAAGAGGAAAAAAAAGATAGGACAGGAAACAAGCAAAGGGGGGTGGGGAGAGGGAATTTTTGTTTCATGTGGAGGAAAAGGGCTGCATGGCAAATGAATCCCCTGCTCACCTCTGCTCCGGGCAGCGCTGCGCTTCACCTTCACTGAGTGAGCACCTTTCGGTCAGACCAGTCCACTTCTTTTTTCCATCCTTGCTTTCTAAGGACTAAAGGAGTTTTCCCAGTTGAGTAAAGCTGAACAAAGAGCCACGGAGCACCGCATCCCTCAGACAAGGCATGTGCGTTTACCTAAGTCACACTGATCTTTTTTCCTGCAGTAGGTTAAGGCTTACAAGCACTTGCACCCACCTGACAACATCCAGATCACATCAAGCAGCACTTTGAAAAAAAACTTTCTGAAAAATTTTTGGAAAAAAAAAAATTGCAAAGGACAAAAAAGACATTCTTTTGGAGCTACAAGGCAAGACAATGTTTGATAACACGAGTGACCAAAGTAGGATTTGGCCTACAGCATCCAGCCATTGTCATTATTTATCCAAAGGCCATCAGAATCATAGAATGGTTTGGTTGGAAGGGACCTTAAAGACCATCTTGTTCCAACCCCCCTGCCATGGGCAGGGACACCTTCCACCAGACCAGGTTGCTCAAAGCCCCATCCAACCTGGCCTTGAACACTTCCAGGGATGGGGCAGCCACAGCTTCTCTGGGCAACCTGTGCCACTACCTCACCACCCTCACCGGGAAGAATTTCTTCCTAATATCTCATCTAAATCTTCCCTCTTTCAGTTTAAAGCTGTTACTCCTTGTAACGTACCCCTGATAAAGAATCCCTCCCCATCTTTCCTGTAAGCCCCCTTTAGGTACTGGAAGGCTCCTCTAAGGTCCCCCTGGAGCCTTCTCGTCTCTTCTCCAGGCTGAACAACCTCAACTTTCTCAACCTGTCCCCATACAGGAGGTGCATTTTCGTGGCCTCCTCTGGACCTGCTCGAGCAGGTCTATGTCTTTGTTATGCTGGGGGCCCCAGAGCTGAAGGCAGTACTGCGGGGAGGGGGGGGGCGTGTCTCACCAGAGCAGAGTAGAGGGGGAGAATCCCCTCTCTCGACCTACAGAATCCTCTCCCTCGACCTGCTGGTCACGCTGCTTGGGATGCAGCCCAGGATACAGTTGGCTTTCTGGGCTGTCAGCGCACATTGCTGGGTCATATTCGTTTTTTCATCCACCAATACCGCCAAGTCCTTCTCCTCAGGGCTGCTCTCAATCCACTCATCACCCAGCCTGTGTCTGTGTTTGGGATTGCCTCAACTCAGATGCAGGACCTCACACTTGGCCTTGTTTGAACTTCACAAGGTTCACATGGGCCCACCCCTCTAGCCTGTCAAGGTTCCTCTGGATGGCATCCCTTCCCTCTAGAATATCAACAAGACTACTCAGTTTTGTGTCAAAGAACACCAAGAATGGGAGACCAGGACTTCTGCTTTCTCTGGTGTACTTCATCTGAACAGCCAGCAACATAAAAGCCCTTTACTCCAGTCACACCTGGGTAGAAAGCCACCCTAGAGTACCCAGCACCATTTCCTTCACTACTGACAATTTCATGACAGCTGAGGAACCCCATAAGCTAAGGTGGTAGAGATGCAGCAAAGTAAAAAAGCCTGGCAGACAAATATTGCAAATGGTAGGACAAGAGTTCAAAAAATACACCATACCGTTCCTGTCCTTTGAGGGCTAATGTGCAGCATAGCTTTTAAAAGGAAGATGTGGGGAGATTGGTTCAAGTCCTCCAGTTGGCTTCTCCTCTCTATTACAGCATTGCAAACACACATATACCTTGTGGCCCTGTAAAATCTTTATGTTCACCCAAGTGACTACAGGTTTAGTTTTACAATGTTGGAGGCTCCAAACAGGATTGATCATAAACAGCTGCTTCTGGATTTTACTAAGAGGGAAATCTTTTTGGTTTATTGCTCTTGTGGCTACTGAGTACTAGCACTGGAAGGCTAGTCATCTAAGTTGCCTTGGACCTATTTCTCAAAATTTTTGTTTTGTTTGGTGTTTTTTTTGTTGAGTTTTTTTGGTTGTGGTTTTTTTGGTTGGTGTTTTTTTGTGGGTTTTTTTTTGGGGGTGGGGGGGTGGGTTTGTGTGGTTTTTTTCAGTACATGCTTGTTTACCAATGTGGCTCCAGATTGTTGGCTAAGATTTGTAGACCCCTGGTGTAGCTATAGGAAATATTTCTAAAGTGATCATTTTCTGAGAAGTCTGTAGCTTAAATAACCATCTCTTTCCATGAGGCTTCTGCATCAGCTAGTTGCACTAGAAGTGCTTTCTCTCTCCTTTCTTTCCTCTCCACCTCTCTGTTCTCCTAAGACATATTTTGGAGATAGTGAAGGTATCACCTCTGTAGATGCTGGTAGCTAAGAGACCATCGTGTGACAGAGCCAAAGCATAAGTCCAACGTTAGCTCTTGTAATTCTTGAGACATTTCACTTGATTCTTCCAGTTGTTATTCCCTGTATATCTTTCTTCAAACTGTAGAGATGACAGGCTGTCTGCATGTACTCGTACTTCACAGGTCAGACATGAACATCCTAATTGACAAGACGAGGAACTGGAAGTTCTGGGTTTGGCTGCGGCTGGGAAAGTTCATGCATTCACCGATAACCTCTCCAGGGAAATGTCCTCTACAGCTTGTTCTGGCCTGCAGCTTGCCAGGTACTCCTGAGTACAGGGTCTTCTTCTGTGGTCACTCCATCCTTGACCAGATTTTCAGGAGAACTCAGTGCACTGAGATGCAGCATTTGTGGTTTCATAAAAGGACCCTTTGGAAACCTGGCCTGTATTTAGCTGCAAAGAAGGACTCTTTTGGAAATCTGGTCCTAACAATCATGGAGAATGCTGGAAAAATTGCTTTTGCTTCTTTCGACACAAAGTGTGAGTTTTGCACACGCTGCAAGCTCTGATTTAGCTGTTTAATCGAGACCTGTGCTCTGCAACCTGATGCCAAAAACTTGAATTTCCCTTTTTTTGTCATCCAGAGATGCAGGGGTTCCATGTACAGAACTGTATCAAAACCAGGAGGTTCCAGCTCTAACTCAGCTGAACTTTCAAAGCTGCTTGGAAATCTAATTCACATTAAACTTTATGGGAACTGGACATCCAAATTCCCTAGGTGGCTTTGCAAAACACAGCTGTAACTAATTGCTGTGCAGAAAGGTTTGGGGAAAAGATTTTGATCTAGAAAAGGAGAGAGATTTCAATGCCAAAAAAGCTTTTGCAATCGATCCTCACATGGTATCCACAGAGATGATTCTGGGCTATCTCTTCAGTGAAGTAAACGGAGCCATTTTACAATAGCTAATCCTCTCTCTGTAACTCTTCATGCACCTGCAGAGGTTATAAACTAAGTGGGAGAAAGAATTTCTTTTGCAGAGTTTCTAGTAATCCCTGCCACTGCAAACTATGGGGCTGAAAGGTTGAATAAATCAAAACGACTGATGAACAATTCACGCCCAACTCATTCCCATTGAAGAAATTGTCACATTCCATCAGTGAGGCTGGTAAAATCTGTGACCATCTCAACCCTTATCAAGCCTTAATTTCTTCTTCCTGTTTTGGCAATAATTTAACGTTAAAGGTCACAGAGCGAAACGCTCAGAGTCAGGAAGCAGCGGAGTTCTGATTTGATAACAACATTATTTAGCCCCACGAAGCCCCACTTGGTATTTTCTCCTCCTTTGTTCCTTTTCAAGACCATGATCCATCTTCCACTGAAGACAATGGGAGTGTTTCCACTGAATTTAATGAGACTTGGATCAGGCCCTAAATGTCAGTATTAGTCTATTAATATTTATGCTGTTGGAAGTGTGTCAGAAAATATACAGGATGTGCAGAGTGGCTGAGTGAGCTATGAGAATCATAAATTTTCCTGACTTAGTCATTTCTTCACAAATCCTTAACATTTCTAATCTAACCACGGCAATAATAAAATAGCAGGATTCTAACCTTCTCCTCTTACTGTACAAACCTTTCTCCACTGTAATCTGTCTGAGTAGGCTCTGGAGCTGAAAAAGCATCTGCATTGCAACTCCCTATCTAGCTCATGTCCAGTCTCTCTCTCACAAACATATATAAGAAAATAAAACTCTTATTTTAGAAGTTGCACATTAAGTGGTCAAAATTAAAAATCTCTCAAAACCAACAAGCTGTGTGATTTACAGTGTTTAAAGATCCTTAGCTGAGCAGCCCTTCAAAGCGGGGAAGCTGAGGAACTAAACCTGTTACTGCAAGGCTCCCACAAACATGACAAGTGGCAACTACTCCAAGAAGGTTTCTCCTAGGCTGTTTTCCTCGGGGTTTCCTCTTGACGTGAGGAAAGGGTCAAGTAGCTTGGCAACAAGGGGAGCCTTCTGGCCTGCCATGGGAATGCCTGTCACTGCAGGGTGTGTGGCAACCGCAGCGGTCAGACCCTCTTCATGCAGCTGCTCCAACCTCTCCATTGCTGGAGAAGCGGTGGGCAAAACAGTCCCAAAAGCCTGGGATTTCTGTTTCCCTTGAATAAGTCCCCAGATGGTTGGATTCCTCCTTGCCTCGCTGCCCCTTCCCAGTGGGCAGCGCTTGCCTGAGTGGGTGTAGGAATGCAGGCATGCTTGCAGCATAATAGTCAACTGACCACCAAAGCTGTAGAGTAAGGTCATTGGGGAAAAACAGTCATTGAAGAATGCAGCTGAGCTATGCCCAAGCTATGCGGGAGGAGGCTTTGTCTCCTTTGGCATGCTGAGCCCGGCCAGGGCCACAGACAGGGTGGCAAGGGGCTGGGAGGCATTGAGAAATGGGCAGGAGCTGCTCTAAAGAGATGACCTGGAAGCGGTGGCTGCCAGATATGTTTGCACAACATCACCTCCTAACCCTGCTTAGCTGCCTACGGGTTGGTCTAGACTGAACCATACTGTGAAAGAACGTGGAAACTGCATAAAAGTGAGCTAGGTAGAACATCAAAAGATTAATACAAGGTAATTCTGTGGTACTTTTGGAGATATCCTGCTTCCACAGTATCCAGATTAACCCATTGCAGACTTCAAAATATGCTCCAAGTTAAGAGGCTGAATCACACCATGGCTGAGGTGGAAAGGGACCTCCTGAGGTCATCTTGTCCAATCTGCCCTGCTCAAGCAGAGTCACCTGGAGCAGGTTGCCCAGGACAATATAATGAACTTTAAGGGAAAGATGTTCAATGGCCATGAGACACTCGTGCAGCATCTAGCAGTCACCTCAGGGAAACAGGGACACTGCCACATGTTTGGAGAGCGTGGAAGAAGTCGAAATGAAAAAAAAGCTCTCCATAACATCTTCTCAAGGGTACCAGAAGTAGAACATGAGCGCATTTCTATTCCCCAGCTTGACCTTTCAACCACCTTTATCATCTCTTGAGATCCCCCATTTGTTTCCTCTCTAAATCTTTACCTCTTCAACCTCCAAAGCACAATCTTAAGAACATGCTAGGAGAAGAATGTGGGCTAGATTGGGAAGGGTGGCAATGTGGGGAAAGCACCCAGCAAATGCGCCTCTGAACATTACTCCATTCATACTTCAGTGATTAAAACTTCCCCTTCAAATCAGCATCCCTACTCTCAAGATTACCAGACCTCACCATCAGGACAGCCAGTTTCCTTCCCTCCCCAACATTCAGCAGCTCGAAGGGTAGATTTCTCCTTAAGTGAGCCGAAACCGGTACACCAACCTATTTTTTCCAGGCACGGCATTATTTTTTGTTTAACTTGACCTAGGAGTACTTTAGTTTATTAAGTGAGGCAAGGTTTGAAGGCAAAGGTAGTATCTTTTATTGGACCAACTGATACTGCTGACCTTGCTACAAACCTCTCCTTACTTACGATCGTAGACGATCACAGCTACAGTGACACTTGTAGGACAACTTGGCTAATTGAAGCAGTCCCATAGTTCGCTGTGAACAGAAACATCGCACAAACCAACTTTTCCTACTGGACCCACAAAAGAACTCTATCTATGGAGCCTTGGATTTAGGGAAACAGAAAAACAACCAAACTAGATAAAACCACTCTCTAATCCAATATCCTACCTCCAACAGTAACTAAGATCAGGTGCTTCAAAAATGGCAGAAAATCCACATCTGGGTGGATTTTCTTTTGCATCTGGGTGGTGATCTGTTCCTAGGGGCAGCTTCCTATGCTCCTGTGAAGCCAGCACTTAGTTCTCAGCTTGAGCCTATCAATCCAAAACCCCAAATCTGAAGGATCCATTGCTTAAGGGACATTTTTGTCAGTGCAAATATGACAGTCCAGACCATTTCTCATGTTTCTAAACAGCAGTCTATGAAAAAATCAAAATCTAAGCATTGAGGCTGGGATTTTCATCGGAGCATAAAAGATTTCAGACACCAAAACTCTCGAGATGCTTGGCAGCTCACATCAACACAGTCCCTTTGAAAGTCCCACAAAAACAGCTTTTGCAACATTACTTTTAATTTCTGAAAGTATAGCAGAGCAATCAGTTCCACAATGGCTTCGGACGGGTGTTTTATCACTCTGGTGATGGGTGAAAGGGCAGGAAGCAGAGGGACAGGATGGAATTTGGAGCATGACCCAAGTCCTGCCAGGACATAAGGGAGGGACACTTTCCAAAAAAAGAGAAGCTTTGCCATGGGGGAAGTGGGCTGCCTTGCCTCCATATCCTGTGGATCCAAACTTCCCCCTGAGCGTGACATCTCTTATGAAAATATGCATGCAGACTTCTCCAAACTGCTTCCCGCTCCACTCCAGCAGAAGGGCCAGTTCTTGACAGCCTGAGTTTCTAGCAAAAACAGGTATACCCCTGCCATTCATGCCGTGTTAGTGCAGCCGAAACAAGGGAAGAATCAGGCCTAATATTATGGTTTGGTTGGAGATTTCCTGTGGAAATCTTCGACAGCAAGAAAATAAAGTTTTTTTGAGATGAGATGTGTCACAGAAAGTATCAGCTCTTCTGACTGCTTGAAACTAAAGATTCAAATAATGGCAAAACCCCTAGAATGGTTCATATCATCTGGGCATGAAGATTTTCCTTCTTTGAGACACTCAACATATCCTTTAGGAAAAAGATCCCAGACCAGTCCTCCTCGCCGTGTATCTCTTAAAAGATACTGGTACTTCACAAAAGCAGTCTTTGGTCTTTTTCCTCTCTTTTTTTTCCACAAAAAGTTGTAATTTTATGGATCTCACTTTGGAGCATCTTACAGGAGCTTGACTCAGAAAGCATTAAAAGCCCTTCAGAAGTCTTGGCTAAAACTAAAACGAATTTTGAGAAGTGCTTATGTGACTGGGGTTAGTATTTCAGCTCCTACGACAGCTTATTGCTTATGAAAAATATCATTCTCCTTAAAGTGTTTGATTTAACTAAAACTGCTGTTTTCAGCAAGAATAGTTTGGAATTGTCTACTGTAGCATTGAAGGCCAGACTATTAAATGAGTCATTTATTTCTTAGTTGTTTTGGAGCCCTTCCTCTCTAACCATTCACTAAGTATTCAATGAACCTCCCTGAAGTCCTTATCAGGCCTGAAATTGTAACAAAACTTTACATTTGAGGAAGTTTTGCCCAGTTTTCAAACTTGTGTTGAGACAAACTCAACATTACAGTCGCTCCGTAGTTCTTTCAGGCACTTTTTTTGTTAGAAAACATAATATGCTAGGAATTTAAACAAAGGTGATGTATCAGCAAATGACCCTCAGATAGTGTGATCTCATCTCCCAGCCACTCAACATTTGGGAACAGGAATGAAGTTTGTTGCCCTTTAGGAACAGACCAACAAAGCAGACAATAGTTAAAATACCCATACCATTTGAAATACAAACATATCTTCTCAAACCTGCCACCTCCCTTCCTTTCCCACCCACAGAAGATAGAAACAGACTCTGGCATCTCATAAAATTTCTGTGAAGCAAGAGGAGCGATGTAGGCAAATCATTTTTGGTTTAGACATGGAGGCAAATACTCAGCACCTAATTTTTCAAGCATTAACTGCAAGAGAGTATCACCAGTATCATAATAATCTCAGTTACAATGTGGGCAAGCCTTTGGGGAGTTCTTACAAGGGCAACTGGAACCACATGGCCCCAAGGGCTCTTGCTCAGGAGAAAGCAAGTTGAAAGCCCTTGGAGCCTGGATACAAACCTGGCCTGTGAGCTGGTGACCCAGTTTCACTCCTCAGCCTGCATTTGATGTTTTAAGCACTTCAAACCAGGGATTGTCTATTATTGTGTACGAGATGGAAAGCACCCAAGAACAAAGAGATTCTGATCTCTGTTTGGGCATCTAAGATCTATTGTAAAGCAAGTCAAAAAAGAAAAAATATTTTCCTGCTGTTTCTGAGACTCCGCTTCCATTTGGAGCTTAAACCTGGATAAGTAGGGGTCCAGGGAAATAACACAGATACGAAAAAAAAAAGCAATAGAACTAATGAAACTCGGTGTCTGACATACTCACTGGGCCCAGGAAGCTTTTCCCATGGCTGAGGTTCTTCCTAAGATCTCCCTGTGTGATTTTTCGTGTCTGAGTAAGTGCTGAGATTCATGCCCATTAGTGGGACATGTCTCCTCACCAGCTCTAGATTTCATTGTATTTGTAGAAATATTATCCTTGAGATTTCTACCCCCTTTCCAAATTAGGCTGAAACCAGCTAAAAAGCCCTAAGGAAGCAGAGGGACAAGCAAGAGCACAAGTTCATACACAGAATATATTTGCATAAAGCTTACTTAGCTAGAAAAATATGCAAAATACTTCCTTAGTTCTTGGATGCTAGAGTTACATCTGGCCTGGTTTGCCTACATCCACCAGCCAAAGTGGCAGGGTTATGAATGGACCCACTAATGCACACTGCAAGAAATTGTGCCTGGTCATCTCCTTCAGAGAGGGGATCATGCCACAGTAAGCTGAGGCAGATGTGGAAAATAAAGAGTGGCCTTACTAAGCCAGACTGAAAGTTCATATAACTCGGTATCTTGTCTCTAGCAGAGACCACAATAGATACCCAAGGAGGAATAAAGTTCAGCAGACATATTTGATACTTTCCTCCGGTGTCCTCTTCACTTCCAACAATTTTTGCTCAGCAACCTCTTGAGAAGAATGCAATCGCTACACACTTAGCAATCTCTGTGGATTTCTCTTTGATGAAATTTTTCTCTTGAACTTGTGTAAACATATAAATCAGAGAAGTTTGCTGGGATATGAAGTTTTACTGAAGACACAGGCCAGTTCTGAAATGTAGCTTTTCATCTTGCTTGTTTCTGAAGCCTTGGCAAGGAGGCAAACATCTATGATGCCACATCCCAAAACACCCTTGCTCTCCTTCAACGCACCAGAGGAGAACAACTCACAGCAGCACAGCGCAGCATTAACAACCCTCAAGCTGAACCGGGCTAGGAGGAATTAAACCTACAAAGTGTTTCAGGCACTAGACAATTCATGAAGATAAGAAGAGGTCTTGCCCTTTCACATTTAAACTCCCTCCCTGGATTACATAAACTTAAAGGATTCTCATCCCAGTGTAGGCTGCACCTACAAAGGGTTTTCCTGGCACAACCAAGCTGGTCGAGACTGCGACTCCCTGCCGTACTTGAACTCGCGTAACCAAGCGAGTAAACCTCTGGAGCGGGGAGCTGGCTGTGATTCAGCCAAAAAGCAGACATGAGCTCTGAGCAGGCGACTGAGCACCTACGTTTCCTTTCCGCTTGTTTTCCACAAGTCTCTCACCAGACAGGGCTCTGACCCAATTCCCACTGAAGTCCGCAAAGGCGGCCGACCGGCTTTAGGAGCTGGATGGCACCCAGCGCCTGGCCGAGTGAAATGCTATCCGCTGTCCCACAGCTCCAGGCCTCCTGCCCCCGCAGCTCAAAGCCACCAGGACTTCTGCATTCCCCCCCAGCTTAGCGGGATGACCAGTGACAGCCCTGGCACAAACGCAGCTGCACAAATCCGATGTCACCATTCACACCGGGCATGATTGCCACCATCCCCTAGCACCCTGACCTCTCCCTCCCAGCCAGCTGCAAGAGCGTGCCGCATCTTGTGCCCACATTTTCTTTCCTAAGAAAGCCCCGAGGGGCTTCTTTGGCACAGTTCACGCTGCTGGTGAACAGCTCCCTTTGGCTTCCATGTTTACATCTTTGTGGTTGTTAATTTGAGAGAAGCCTTTTATTTTAGACACACACACACACACATCCCCCCCGCCTCAACTCCCTCTGCAGGGGGGGGAAAATGTGACCTTTAAGATTGTTTATACCAATCAACAAGAAGCCCTCACGCTGCCAGATTCCAAGAAACACGAGACCGTCTTGGAGCTTGGAAGAGGGAGGGGAGCACGGGCGAGGAGCGGGAGCAACCAAGGTCAGGAGTTCACAGACAGGATAAAGCAGAAGGCAAGGCAAGCAGGCAGGGTGGCAGGGCATGCCCTCGCCATTCAGAGAGGCAAGGCCAGCACCAGCAGCTCCGTCAACAACGTGCAGCGATTGGCATCACAGGGCGCGGAGACGACGTCAGGAAAGAGCTGGTTGTGGTGGCCTTGGAGAATGAGGGTGGCTGTTGCCTCCTCGCAAATCCCTCGTGGGTCTTCTCCCAGCCTTGCAGCACTTCACTCAGGACCAGGAGAGGTCCGGGACAAGGAGAAATTATTACAGTCCAGTTTTGCACTCTGGTGCCCGCTGTGGTGAATGAAGTGGTTTGACAAGACAAGGAGGAAGATGAAAATATTTTCCCACTGTTGAACACAGAAGTAAATAAGTAAACAGACAAGCATTCAAATCCAAGAACTTCCTTTCATTGCCAGCATCAGCCTTCAAGGGAGTAGCACCACAAATTTTTTCCTACCATTGTACTGAGCCAAATGAGCAAAGGTTGTGGCTTCAGGGATCCAAATTTCAAGTGTCCTAATAGGCAGAGGAAGCGCTGGCAGCTGAGGACTGGCATGAAACACACGGGTGCCTTCTGCACAAAATGCCAGTACCGACAGCTGGGAGGACTCTCTTCAACTTCAAAGGTGGCAACACCATCATCTCAGTAGGTGCAAGACTGAGGCGTTGAGGGGAAAAAGAAAAATGGCAAAGGATCACTAAAAACCATAGGACCACAAATGTGGTGGGACGGACAGAGATGCTGTGATACAGCACACCACTTTGGAGCAGCCGGCCCAGTTCAAGGCAGGGGTTTTCAGGACAGAAGTATGCTTCTTCCTTTGAGTCCTCTCCCTAAACAACACATCACAGTGGATGTCAAATTCAGCCCCAAGGTATCTGGCACAGAGTCCAGAGTTTGACAATTTCAGTCACTTTTTTGTGGTCACAGCTCTCTATGAATCTATATAGTTACAATTATAGGACTGCGTCTTGTTCTCATTTACGCTTATCTTCTCCATTGGGTTACACAATATAACCGGAGGTAATACTTGGCCTATACATTGCTTTTATTTTTTCTGTTGTCTGCCCGGCCCATTAGATACATTTGTTTCTTAATTAATAAACCTCAGAAAAGATTTTTAATGAAAGACTATTTTTTAAACAATCATGTTGCTGTTCCTCTATTAGCACTCGAGGATTAAATAAGACTCTGAGTAGTTGTTAACTAACAACTGGTTACTGAAACATATGGACTGAGGTTTTTTTCTTCCCATTATTGAGGCTAAAGAAATGATACTTCTACAACCACATTGATATTGCCCAGCTGAGTTCTCATTCCAAGGCTCATGCTGAATTTTAAACCACCACATGGATTTCTCACCCATACCTTCAGCAGCATTGGATATGCTGTGAAGGAGAAAAGCAGATGGTTGTCACAGCTGGCAGTGTAGACATCAAAAGTAATTCTCCTTGTAAAGACAATTAGTTAGCTGTTCTTGGGGTATTTTTCTTTTTCTTTTTTTTCTTTCTGTTTTTTTTAAGCAGTGCTACCACTGCAGGTTTTCTGCCGTGTAACACAGGGCTTTGACAGCATCTGGGATTTGTGTGCAAGGACAATTGCAAGCCCTGCACAGCTGCACTGCTAGTGGAGCGACAGTTGTACTCATTTTCCTTGCTTGACCAAACTACCAGAAATCTGCTTATGAATACGAGCCTGGAGTAACATTTGTAGGCTAAGACCAGTCATGTAATCTCTGATACTTATGTCCATTCATCTGCCAACATGCTGTCTGCAATCCGAAACATGCTTCTGTTTTATTCATACATTGTCCCATCGATGAAAGAAATTTCCAGGAGAGACTGAGCTGGCCTACAGAGCCAGCAGTTACTTGTTCTTCCCTGGGTCCTGTTTTCAATATAAGTGCTTGGTTTAGGTTATTGTTTCTCCTTTTTCCTCTTCATTCATTCTAGCATTCCATCTTGCCATGCAATTGGAGCTATTCAACTCAAAGATAAAAAGGATTCATGAAAATTCTTAAAGACCAAGCTGGGTTGCTCATCGACACGGACTCTGTGTCCTGTTTTATATGACTTAGGGAATAGCAGTTCCTCTGAGAAATTATTCTCCATTCAGATCCTCAGGAAATGTGTCCTGATTGGATACAAATGAGAGAAATGAGATGCAGATGATTCCTTTTTGGCTACAGCTCCAAGGAGGCCCATGCAGCATGGATAACTTTGGTCAGCTACTTTCTGGTTTCTTCCAACTCAAGCGTTGTTCCGACCTGCTCGCATTTGCAAGCTTCACCCATGTTTCCTCTGATTACTGCACCACCAAGATGGACAGTGAAGGAAACCAGGCACCTCTCTCTTTCTGGTTTTCGAGGTCTAACTCTGTCAAAAACCTTAGAAAAATCACAGTAATCCAGTTCCAGGAGTCAGCTCATCCTTACAAATGAAAATGCAGAATCAGGCTGCCTACATATTGCCAAACCCCATGTACACAGAGTTTCCCGTTTGCTGGCACCAGCTCTTCGGAAGTGCCTGTGAAGTAAGAAATATCAGGCACAAAGATTTAGCTGGAAATCAGGGGCAATCTCGTGAACTGCCACTTCTGCTTCTCGTGCTATTTTGACTTCTTTCATAGCATTGGAAAGTCAAAAGGAAACAACGTAAAAGGAAAGAACACTCAAAAAAACACAGACATTGACACAGCAAAAATCAGGTTCCTCCTTGCTCCCCAAGATACTAAGGTATCAAATGAAAAGCATACTCTTGCTATTTCAAGACAAACATTTAACGGAAAATTTTTACTCCATTCTATGACGCTTGTCCATCATATCATGAGACAGCATGTACCCTCATTAGAGGAAAGATTGTGAAAGAAAGATCAAACACTATCTTCTCTTTCACTTGTTACCCCATCCTAGTGGCCCCTCTGGTTCGGTAATCAGGAGGAAACACCAGAAAAACTTTGTTGTTGAACGACTCTTTTTGTTGTAAGAACAAGGATGCCCTAACTTGCACTCCCTCTCTACCCAAAAAATGCCAGACCATCTTAAAGAGGCCTCCTGAAATAAACCTATTTAAACAGAATATAAGTAAATCTTCAAAAAGAAAAAAAAATCAGCATAATAATAAAACTATCTCCAAAACAGAGTTTGAAATCCCCCAAAGCAGGATCAGACAGGGGACTCCATGGACTCCAACATGGAGTTCAACCCACTGTTGAGACTGAAAGCATTTGATACAACATAAAGATGGATAGTAGCGTAAAACTAACGTAAAGGTAGATAGATCAGTCTGGTCCATGGCCAAAATCTGGTTCCACTCCTGGAAAACCAAAACCACAAAGGACTAAAGTAAAAAAATCTAATGATATATCAAAGCTACCCAATACCTCCCAAGCTCTCTAGCTCAAAGGTATTTGCAGCCAGTGAAGGGGCTCAGAGCTGTCCTTTCTTTGTGGTCATACTCTTAAACGTCCAGTTTAGGTAAGAGTTTATGATTCCCAGGCTATGATAGATACCCTAGCTGCAACCACAGCTGTAAAGACACAGTCAGGATTATTTTGAGCATCCATCACCCACCTGACTTGAGCCTTGTGTCTCATGTCACCTAAGTAGGGGGTGCAAATCTCATTACAACCACCAGAGAGTGTCATGTGTTACAACTTCTGTGCACGTCCATTACATTCAAGAACAACCTCCCAGCTCCTCCAGAGAGGATGGCAGAGATGGATGGACCTCTCTCTTTGATCTGGGGAGTTCTTCTACCTCCAGTTTGTCTCCAATTGCCTCCAAGGTCATGCTGTCAGGACAGGGACAGCATCCCTCCCCTTGCATATGAATCTCATCTCCTGTCCTCCAAAAGCACAGTCTACACGTGTTTGCTGTTACTTCCAGATGCGTCCACAACTTGAAAGCAGTGATTTCAGAGAAGAAAAAAAAAAAAAACCACACACTAAACTTTAGAGTTAGCAGAGCCGAGTCTCCCTTCCCCTCCCTTTCCTTCAGCATCTGCCCAGGTCATCTGCGCAGGCAACACTGAATGGTTCTAGGGGACTCAATAACACACCATGGAAGTGTCTGCATGTGGACTGATTAGAGAGACAATGCAACTCCTCTTCTCCCCATTATACTTAGAGCCTCTCTCTCAGCTCACTGTCTCGGAATTCACTCCTAGAGATCTTTGGCTAAAGCCCTGCTAACAGATATCTGACAAGAAACCATTCTGGTGTCCTTCCTCATGCTGGAATGAAACTGATGCCTGTAGAACAATGGAAGTGATGGCACTGACTAGGACTCAATTGCCTCGATAGATGCAACAGCACGTACAACACTAATATATCTTAATCCTACTGTTCTCACTCATGCAACCCTGGCAAAAGGGTCTATCCTGCAGACATCTCCAGCCTTGGGTCTTTCTTCAGTAGCCAGACTGGGAGTCCCTTTTGGTGACTGGTCACGGTGATTGTGGCAGGCAGGCACACAAGGTCACTTCTGTGTGGTACTGCAGCTTTTTAATTTTCCCTTGGAGAGGACAGAAGGAGGAGGGAGAAAGGAGACAGCCTGACTCACAGCAACACCTGGAGCATTTGCTCCACAGCCAGAGTGCCACTGCCATGAGAAAGATTCACCCCTGCTTTTGGGAGTCATTCTCAGAGCAGCTCTCTTCCCCATCAGCTGGTGACAGCCCACCCCCTCCACGCCCTGTGCTGTGGGAAGTCAATTTAGAAGCCAGCTTTGCCATCTGTGGACTACCCCATGCTGGGAAAACCCTCAGCTGGGGAGATCTGTTGTCTTTCCAGAGCAGCGCAAAGAAATCAGAGCGTGGGAGAGAACATGGACCTAAGAATCCTTCTAAGTCCTTAGCAAATTTCTCCACGCAGCCCCCAGACTCCACCTCTTCTACCCAAAGTACCTAAATGTGTCCCTATAGTGACGTCTGCTGTTGACATCAGAGCAGACTCGCAGCAGCACTCCTGCTGCTGCCCTCAGCTGAGTCATGACTCGTGAACAAAGGGGATTTTGACCATTGTTACTTTATTATTTTGATTATTTCATTCATCATCTTAATTTCCCTCTCTCACTCCTGGCCAAAAGAGAAAGACAGACGTACACACACACAAAAGAAAAGGAAAAAAAAAAAAAAGAAGAAGGAAAAAAACCGCCAGCATGGTCCACATCTGGAAACTGATTTCCCAACCCCAGAACAAAGAGCTCTGAAATTGTGGCTCCGAGTCTCCTGTTTGTATTCTCTGATTATGTAAAAAGTCCTATAATAAAATCTAATGGAGAAAAAGCCCAATAGTCCGCAAGAATTATTTGGAATTTATTAGCAAACGAGATCCATTCAGAAGTTCTTGTAGAACTGTATATTGGACTTACAAAGCTATTAAGCTCAAAAAAGCTGCAGGAGCATGACAGTTTTTGGTTCCAGAAAATTTCTCCCTATAGATCAGGCTTGGCTTAAATCACTTCTTTAATCCCAGCTAAACTACTGTGCCATTTCTGTTACTTTCCATGTTGAGAAATATCTCTTTTACCAAGGTTTAGTGCTGTACGGGCATGGCAAAAAATTATGGAGACACAAAGAGAATGCTAAGAGCAGAAAAGAGAAGAAAAACAACTCTAGAAATCATAATTTTTCAGCAAGGGAAATGGGGACAAACAGTTCCTAAGAGAGTTTAGGACATCAGTCATTTTTAACAGAAGTAAGTGTCTTAGAATGGGTTAAAAATCGACTGACACTTTCAACAGAAAAGGATTTTGCAAGTCAACAGAAATGTTTGTGTGGGAAAAAAAATTCAAAAACATTCAGTTTTTAATTTGAAAAAACTGTAACCCCATAGCATTTCAATGGAAAGAAAATACATGCATTGTTGAGAAACGGCACAGTGCACCCCACAGGGACAGAAAGAAAAGCATTATTAGTTGAGAATTGTTGAGGAGAGGACAATTATTTGAGGGCTTCAAAAGAAGATGCTTCTCTGACCTGCTTGATCATATACAGATATGCCCAAGAGCCATGTGTACTTCAGCTTTCATTTCCACCTCGGGTCTCCTGAATGGCAGCCCAACACACTGGCACTACTTTGAAAGCCAGGGCTCACGTACAGCATGGATTTGTCCTTTAGCTCCAAGCCAAAGCGATCTAGGAAGAGACACCACAACTGGATGCACATGAAGGAGGCCACATTGTTCAACAGTCTCCTGGCCATAAACCCTTTCCTCTTGCCTCTCTTTTCTTTGATGTTACTTAGCTGTGCCTATGTTCAGCGTTGAATCATTGGACTCAGCCTTTCATCTGGACCCTCGGGATGCGTTACAGGGATGGAAAGAGAAAGGCACTACTTAATAACACTTTCCAAGTACAAGGGAGAAGAGATTCCTGGAAAATCAGGTTAAGACTGTCCAAAAAACTTCTTCGAAGAAACGTGGCAAACTGTATATAGCTAACTATTTATGGTGGAGATGGAAGTTAGACTACCCTTGAAGGCAAGCGGCTGCTGTCCAGACAGAGCTCTTAATCATCATTCCAGTTAGTCACTGAAAGCTAAACACATCATAAGTAGGTGGGGAAAAAGGGCTATTTCAAATAAATAGTCTCATTATTCTGCAAGAACTGTTCTAGCTCATATGTGTTTACCTACATTTGTATTTAAAAAGAACCATAGGTCCAGAACTTGAATTCTAGAAACCAATCTTTCTCCACGTGTGGAATTGCTCAAAGAAGAGAATTGGTCAAAACATTCTATTTTTAAATGAACAGTGGTTTTTCTTCAAAAGAAAATTAATTTATGAGCATTTTCCTCTCCCCTCCCTCAAATTTTTCTAATTTTTCAGTAAAAAAAAAAGAAAACAAGAAACTTTTTCAGCTTTGCTTTTCTTCATTCTTCCTCCGTTACCTCCGTTTTCATGGTAAAACAGAATAAAAGCTGATGAGAAGGTGAGGAGGAAAATAAAGAAACCTTAAACTTTTATAAAATATTCTCATTTATGTCTTTTTAAACTGGAAGTTCTCAGAGCTGTTTTCTGCTGCTCTTCTGAGATAATTTTCAATTATTGCCTTGCATTTTACTGTCAAATCAGAACACTTAACTTTTTTTTTTTTGAGCGGTGCTCAAAAGCACTTGCAGGAAACACTATTAGGAGACGATGTGTACTGCTCCTGCCTCCCTTCACACACACTATCCATGCAAGAAACATTCTTGCTATCTGCAGATATGCCCAGCTCTCAAACACAGCCCAGATGTGGTCCAGCGGCTCAGTTCACTGGATACCACATGCTACCTGTTTTTCTGTCAAGCACTTTAATGTCGTATCTCAGAGGAACCACCAGTCTCTAACACATGACCACAACCTCCCGTTACCAGACCTACCTCGGTCGTAGTTACCCTGCCCAGAGCAATGCAACTTTAGCAGAGCATACGCTCAGCCTCAGGCCTCCACACTCTGCAGCCTCCTTCTAAAGTCATCATTTCTCTCATTTACGAGCAGCAGAAACACATACTCAACCCCTTGGTTTCCAGCCCAAAGACCCAAGTTAAGCAGCTGAAGACAAAGTCTTGCATCCCCCCCATCATTTCCCTGTGCTGCTTGTGTCCCTACCAGGCTGCCAAGCTCACCTCAGTATATGGCAGAGCTCTCAATTTTACCCCGACTGTTGCCAACAGTCAATCCATTTTTCACTCTCCAGATCTTGCAATCAGGTGAAATGTACAATTTTTATTAATAAAAACATTTTTGAGCCTTTGTGCTTGCGCAGGAAAACTTGGGAGATGACATCTGAACATAGTTACAGGCTCACAAACCAGGCAGTAGCAGTAAAGAAGTAGGTACATATTTCAGCCTCGTGATTTTTCATCCGGCATTACGGTTTGTCAAGTCTTGACTCGTGATTTTTGAACGTTGCCGAGGCTGGCAATAGTGACCGTGAGCTTTGAGAGGTTTCAACAATTTACTGAAAGGGAAGTAAGGACTTGAGTTTGTGATGCCTTTCAGCACTGCAAGCAAGTCAATTCTGTTGTGCATCTCAGCAGAGTACTGTCCCGTGGAGACAGCATGCACGAGTCCTGTCTCACCCACTCTTGTCCAAGCCAGCCCTCTCCCTCAAGGACACATGCAGGGTAGAGCAATCCCCCGCAGATGCAAAAGCAAGACCCAGTCCTGCTCCTCACAGGAAACCATGAGAATTTTTGCCTTTGGCACATTCATGGAGACAGGGTCTTGCCCAAAGCACATACCAAGGGAATGAATCTTCCAGAAATATGAATTCTCTTTGCCTCATACCAAAACATTCATAGTAAGACCAGGCGGCACTCCACAGCAAAACATTGGCAAGAGAAAATGCTAATAAACAACTAAGACACTAAAAAATACCAAGAAAAACCTCCCAGAAGAAACAAACATAAGAAGAATATGCTGCCCATTCAGTCAAAAAAATGCTAACAAACTAACGCTGTCTCACGATGAAACTGAAATATTTACAGGAAGAGAGCACAGAATTTTGGCTGGCAAACATGAAAAGTATCTACCACAACAGTTTTCTGTGTAGAACAAAGGGGAGAGGAAACAGAGGAGGAAAAGTGGGCGAGCAAGGGATGGTTAAAAGAAAGGAGACTGAAAAGCAGGGAGAGGAATACAGATTAAGAAACTGAGGTGGGAGGGAAAGGAAGCAAGGTGGATGAGAGAGAGCAGAGCTCACACTAGGAATTCTTGGTGCTCCCTCTTTACCTGCCAGTAGCCAGATTCATTGGCATCTCCCTGACGTGACAAAGACTCGTTCACTTCCCCCACAAAAGCAGCGGATTACTAACGGAGCCTGCCAACGGCATGCACAAAACGTTAGGCTGCCCAATGGGACAACTGGGGCCAAGCAAATGGAAAGAATATGTCAGTTATTAATTAATTTGTTCTATATTCATGTCATTATGGATAATTACATGAGTTGGTTCCACAGCCTGAGCCTTCCTCAGCCAGTAATCCCCATGATTCATGACCGACAGTTGCACAACACGGCTGTCAATGACTTCATCATGTTGCATGGAAAATCCTCTCTAGATACATGTGTGCACAGTGACTCACTTTGACACCTTGGGTTGACATTTGCAACCTGGGCCAAGTCTGTCAGTAAGACAAAGGCACTTCTTGTGAGGTTTTTAAACCCTACGGTTGGGTATCTAACAATGCAGCACACAGGAGAAGGCAGAAAAAGGTAGCCCTCAAATATTCAGTTCACATATGCAACGGCCAAGGGCATTGGCACAAGAAAATACTCAAGGTAGTGGCTCTTCTCCAGCAACAGCCAACGACAGTATTAAAGAGCACAAGGCATGTAGTCCATTTTGATGCCATAAGCAAGGAAAATAGAAGAAATACTTTGCACAGCACTCAAAGTCCACAGGTATGAACATCCCAGGGAGCTGTCAAGAATGAAGACAGGATTTCCCATTTAGAGAGAAGAAGATATTTCAGAATCGAGAGTCAGCAGAGATAGTAAAGTGCTGTGGAACAGCCTGAATCAGAAGAGGAAACATTACATAAAACAGTGCTCAGATGTCACTTGGGAAGAATAAGAAAGATATGTTGTAAATCCAGGCATGTGGGATATGGGAACCTCCAACCAGGGCCGGACACCAGAGCAGCGCTCTCAAGCCATTGCTGCTCTGCAGGCACACAAGAAATGGGAGTTGTAAACAGAAAATTAAACAGATGCTTTCTCCTCTCTGTTGGAGGAACTGGGACTGAGAAGGTGTTGATCAGTGTTCCCAACGTCCTTTTGCAGTCCTTTGTTAAGTCCTTAAGAAAAATCGAAACCAAAAGAAGGAGCTTGGAAGCAGGGTGTAGCATGAGCCCAGTCATGCATCCTGCATGAAGAAAGCACGATGCACAGACAGACACCCAGAGGGAGCACTAAGGGAAACATTTCAGGGAAGCATTTTCACTGAGCAATGGTTTTATACAGTGGATGAAAACAATCATCACACTCCTCCCGATTTTGGTGACTTGGTTCTTTCTGGAAGAAGATAAGCATAAGTGGGTAAAAATCAAGCCATTTTGTTTTGCTGAAGAAAACCTGAATCCTCCATTTGAAATGAGATTCTATCTTGATACACACTTTTTTGGGGGGTGTTAAGTCTTTACTCCAGAGCCCTGAGTGTTTCATTGAATATGGGGGGTGGGGGGTGGAAATCAAACTCCTAGCCATTTTTAGCTCAGCAAGGAGGCTGGAAAAAAAGGTTTCTAGATTCCTCCCATCTTCCCTGCCACTTCAATCATCCACCCAACCCAACCCCCAGTCATTTCTAAAGAGGATGCACCTGCTTCCCAGTTATCCTAGAACTGAGGCACCCACAAGAGTCTCTCAACCACAAGACAAAAAAAAACCTCTGCCAACTGTGTAAGAAGTTGCAGGTAGCACCAAGGCCCCTAAGAAACCCAGTTAATGCTAGGAAGACAGGCACAAGCAAGGCCTGTTGGGGCTGCTAGGATTTGCTGCTGCTTTGATTGTAACGCCACAGACGCTCTCCAGCGATGCAGGGAGGACAATGTGATGGAGGACAGGCATCTCCTAAGTGAGGGTATCCAAGGACCCTGCTGCTCCTTCGTAGGCCTGCTACTGGTAACAGCTGGACTTGCAGTTCTCCTCACCTCCTCATGTCATAGCTATGGGGAAACGCCTTTTTGCATCTAACTTCAAACCCTTCCAAGCTGACCTTGACCTCATGGGGAGAGAAATCGCAGCTGCTGATCACAGCACCTATTTGTTCACATTTTGCCAAGCCAATGGTGAGCCAGAGGCAACATATGGTCACTTCAAGGAGCCTTAAATGGCACTTTAAGGCTCTCACACCTTCATAAGGGTACAAGAGAAGGCAGGACAGAGCCAGATCTCCCTGCTGTCCCCGAGGGAATACTCTACTCACCACAGCCATGATCATTTCTTCCTGCATCCCTCTGGCCCTGCTGCAATAACTGACACCCATTCACATGCCAGGCAAGCCATGCTGCTGCTTCCCTGACTGGAGCTACTTGTTACCCTACATCAACACAAAAAAAAAAGCAAAGCTCTCCCTTGGGTTTCACACAGTGCATTCCAGTTCCTCCCCAGTCAGTGTTTGTGCAACGTTTTAAATACATGAAGTGTTATACAAATGCTAACTATTATTATAATGTTCCCCTCCTTCCAGTCAACTCCCCCCACAGACCCACAGACACATTCCCCACCTCCTGTTTTAGCACGTTCATGGCATCAGAAATTACCCTGTTTTCATTTACCCTGCCCTTTGCCATATGATCCCAGCCCTCAGAAGCTTTAAATAGTCTGCATTATTATGAAGGCTTGTTAGAACTTGTCTCTAATCACTCCAGGAATAATCCTTGATGGCTTGTTTCAGACTGCGTGTGTGAACGTCTGTGCAACAACAGGGCTTTGGCTTGCTTAGGTCCCTCCTAGAATGGGACTTAAATCTTCATGCCCAGTACAGAATGAATGGCACATCATGGGGGCTATGCACGGCACTGAACCCGTTTTTGTGTCTGCATACGTTAAAGTTCTTTTCAGTGAAGGCCTGAAATGAAAACGTACGTTTCGGAACAGAACGGGCTGACCATATTACGTGTTGATAGATGCCGAGCAGCAGAAATCAATCTGCCCTTTAAATGCAGGGACACTAAAAATGGTGCAGTCGATGCTTCCCAGAACTGTGCTCCTTACAGCTGGTCCCAGAGCTCACACTGTTTGTCTGGTGCACAAGAATTCCAGTATTAGATACTGAAATATAAGCTCTTTCTCTGCTGGGGTTACAATCCCTGTTGTCTACCTTATGATGGTGATACAAATTGAGAAAAGAGAGAGAGAAATCCAGCACTCAAGAAATCCGTTTCTCAGTCTGGCAATTGTGAATTCAATGTCATCCATGGGAGAAAATCCAAAGCAGAGATGAATCTGCTTCTCTGGTTTGGGTTCCAGCTGCAAACTTAGAGGAAAACAAATCACACAGTAGCATGACGACACTGAGACTCATGCCATGTAGGCTGCAACAATCTCTACCGTGAAGACGGAGTATTGGGCAGGGCAAACAGATTACCAGAATTTTGTTTACCTGGGGTCACATTAGTTCACAGAGATAAAACTTCTGGTGTTCAGAGATTTTGCATTCATACTACGCATTGACAATATTATCTCGCCCATTACGTTCTCATGACATCATACCTAACAAAATGGTAAGCAAGAAGCAGCTGAGAAACACCTGCTAAAAACATCATGACAAAATGCCTTTGCACCGTAGCTCAGTATCCAGTCTGCCCAACAATATGGCCTTCCTGGTTTTGGATGATCTTGTAATGTTTTTCTGGGCATCTCACCATCTCTAGGGCACTAGAAGAGATATCCAAAGGAACTAAGAACAAGAGAGGAATTTTTGGTGCTTGTCCTTCATCTCCCAAACTCTTCACAGGTTTCAAAGAAGAGAAAGAGTATATAGAGGTCTTTTGGAATCAGGAGATGGTGACCATCACATCAGCAGGATGGTTTGGAGATTTTAGCTGAGATTAACACCCTGTAGCTCAGTGCTTGGTTAAATAAAAAAAAAAACAACCCAAAACCCAAAGGCAGGTCATTTGCAGCACTTCTATTTATTATGAGGGCTACCAAGATGAAATCAGTGCTTGACAAAAAGGAAAGAAGGGAAGCTGCATAAATGCCTGGGTGGAAAAAGGGTAGCAAAGGGACAGAGGTGCCACCTGAAACTGCATGACTGGAACCAAGACAGGTGTTAAGCCTTAGGCAGGACTACTGAGGGGACCACAAGCTGTTAAACAAAGACATTTGGAAAAGCTTCCAGCCATGCTGAGGAAGATCCATTTTCTTGATGTGAAGTTAGCTCAGTCACAGGAGGGCTCACCTTCCAACATGAACACAACAGGCACAACTATGAAATAATATGAAAACTCTTTAAAGGGAAAATCCTTACATTGCTGTAGTCTGTGAAGGATTTTGCAAGGAAGTTTCATTATTCTGCACTGCAGACAGCTGCACAGAGACATGCAGAGGTGAATTTATCTTACCTAAGAGCACACAGCAAAATCAGTGACAGAGCCAAGTATGGAGAAGCTTTGATATACTGATCATGGAGCAAAACGTGGCTATTTAGTCCCCTGGAATCCTAGGCCACAAATCTGGGGTCACAGAAGTGGACATACTCAGGCTCTTTAGGAAGCCAGGAGTTTGTGCTGTAACACAAAGGCTCAAACCAAGTTACTGTAGAAGAAGGACTTGGCTTCCTGAAGGGCAGAACCATCTGAGGGCCAGCCCTGTCTGCCCTCCTTAAGTAAAGGTGTTGGCAAGCAGGGAAAAAATTCAAGCACACTCAGCACTAAAGCACGAGACGTGTTTCTTCAAGGCGCAAAGTCAAGTTTTGCACAAGAGTAAACCCAGAGCACAGACCCACAGGGACACAGGCTCCTTGCAGTGCTGCAACAAGCGGGCAGTTACAGAAACTACAGCAGTGACACACTCAGTAAACAATGTTCCTTAATATATGCAAGAACCACCAAACCTGAAGAGGAGACAGAAAAGACTACCCCTAAAATAAATACATACATAAATAAGTCTGTGAAAGCAGGTCCTACTTCAAAGTCGGTCATCAAGATGAAAAATACAGTAACAAGCAGTCGTTCCTAGAGAAGCTCCCCTCAAAGAGGAGCCCGAGGACACTATGAGCACAGCCTTATTCTAATGGATGTTCAAGTAAACACGCAGGGGGGTCCTCACACTATTTCACCATGTGGACCTCGCTGAGATGTCCAAATTACAAACTGAGACTCCCTGCAAACTCCAGAGGCAGACATTTTTTGAACATGATTCAGAGCCCAGAGGGTAGGAACCTAGCTCCTGTTCTACTTATGTGGTCCAAACCACCCCCAGAGGTGCCTTCCTTTCTTCTTAGTCCACACTGAGAGTTTAGGCAGCCTGACTTAGGCTCCTACGCTAAATGATGAATATTACACAATGACAGCAAATTCCTGAAATCACTTCTATGTGGCAAGCACGGTATTGAGCTCAGAGGGAAATGATGGAGAATCCGAGATGGGGAACCTGATGCTGTCTTGTAGGCTAGAATGGCAGAGCTGTAGCAAATGCTACTTTTCTTTATAATTTTTATTTATTTTAGAACTTTGATGAGGTCTGGCACATGCTAAAGATGGAAGAAGGAGAATCGACTTCGTCCATCACTAGACATGCATATAAAATAGAGTCCTGTTCTCAATGGGAGAGAGAATAAAATCTCAGCTAGACCAGATGATAAAAATCAGATCTATAGAGGTGCTACAGAGAGCGCGTACAATCATTGAAAACAAGAAACTGCAGATTTTACTGACCTCAGAAAGACTAAAAGGTGTTGACTAAATCCATGCAAACAGTTCTGGCAGTCATGACTGAATTTGAATCTAAAAAAACCCCAACAGTTTCAGCTCTGGATGCATTGAGCATCAGTTGCCACTGCCACATAGCACATTAATTATTTAGCTGTAGTTAACTATTGTGCTCTTGACAGGTTATCAGCCAG
>NW_009619368.1:4409-35813 GCF_000690535.1 Cariama cristata | reverse complement strand
CTCTTCAAGCATAAAAAAATACATATATATACACACACAGGAACACAGGAGGTAAAACTGCCAAACAGGATTTTGTATGTTGGACATTGTAACACCTTATCAGGCCCCAGACGCATGAGATCAGAAATGCCAGCTGGAACCCACAGGGCTTATCTGGGTGCTCAGAAGCATAGGAAGAATGAGAGCCAAAGGAGTTTTATTCTATATGAATCCTTGAATGCTGCCGCTGTAGATAAGGAGTGAAGTCCCAGGTTCCACTAAGTCAATGACAAATCTCGGTTTGACTTGATTTGGGCTGGGATTTCCTGCATAGCATCCAAGGGTAAAAATCACACTAAACACAGGAAAAAGGCAGCAGAAACTGCTGAAGCCGTGCGCGGCTCCTGACCGCACTTGTTTTGAGGCCAGCGTGAACCTACCTGCATTACATGGGAAAGGTGGCCGATATGGTTCTTTTTTTTTTACTCACCAAGTACTCAGCCTCATTTTCTGAGGTTTAGGGTCAGACTTTTTTGGGGATTAGGAGAGGTCAGTTTTGGTATATGAGGAAGTTTCCCTGTGCACAAATTGACAAAGTATAACAGCTCACCTGCTGTTGGAGGAGGCTCTTGGATGACCTAGGGCTCTCCAGCTCCCGGGGCAGAAACCCCACGTGATGCGAGTAGGGGCAGCATCAAATCCCAGTGATACACCAAGAGGAAAGAGCTATTGGACCACAAAAAAATAAGAAAATAAAAAAGCAAGCAGCAATCTGCCAAAGCAATAGCCTGGCATCTTACACAAGGCACCGGTTTGGTGGAAGGAAGACCGGGGCTCACAGTGAACCATGCCAGACTCAGTCTCGTTCAGGTGGAGGCTCGCAGCATCGCCCATGGGCTGGGGTTCGGCCAGGGACAACGCTCTGTCCAGCGGGAAATGGAGGAGGTGTTCATACACAAATAAGAACAACCTCCCTGTCCTTTGAGGGCATCCAAAATGCTGCAGGTTACACTTTCCAGTGGTAAGATGTAGATCTCAAAGACAAGAGAAACAAAATCGGTACTATGCTCTAAGTAAAAACCCCACCTCCTGTTCAATGCTAATATGCTATCTGCTTGGGGAGGCCTTACCTACTGCCATGAGATAACAAAATTCAACCTGCTGTTGGCTTTTGGGATGCTTTTAAAAGTGGTCCAAATTTCAAAGGAAGGAGAGGCAAGCACTTTCCCAGTTTCTTCTGCCTGTTTCTCATAGAGTAGCAGACCTTGACTCTCCTGTTGTGGCCGTGACAGCAGAAGGACGAGAGGAAGGAGGGATCCCACAAGGATGCTGCCTGCGTTGCCCACAAGCTATGCCAGCAGAAGCCACCTCTGGGCTAGCAGGGACCTGGGGAACCTCTCCCATCTCTCTCCAGCCACCAGGGACCTTCCAGGCCACTCCAGTCTCCTCAACCCAACAACCTCCCAGGAAAGGGGTTCTCCCCCAGCCACCCAGAGAGACATGGGGCACCCCGGTGCCACCAGAAGAGATGGGAAAAGGCTTGTTTTCGCCCTTTGTTGGTGCCTCCTCTCCCTCACGCCGGGTGTGTGGGCTTTTTACGGTGCCAATTAAGCATACGCCGGGCGGAGGTGCGGCGCGCCAAGCCCCCGTCTCGCTGCCTCCGTACTGTCACCTTCCATTAAGCAGCTGGCGGTCGGGAGAAGGGGAGGGAAAAGCCAGCGGCATGTTTGGTTTGCTGTTTTTGTGGGCACTTTACAACTTCAAAGGCTTCCCTCTGGTTCACAGGGGGCAAGGGGCAGAGGTCAGTAGGCACGGTTTGACCTCCCTTTCACCTCCTCCCCGAAAGGGAGAGACGCACACACACAGAGGAAGAAGAAAAGGAAGACGAGATCCTGGCAAACACTTTTATCCTCTAATCTTTCTTTGCCTTAGTGCTGCAGAGGCTTTGTCCAGCAGACAAAGTGCCCTTCGGAGTCTGACACTTCCATCCTGGACTATTCCTCCTCCTCCTCCTCCTCCTGTCCGAGGACGAAATAAAGTAAAACAGCAGCACCACAAAACAGAAAAAACAAAACAAAAAAATAAATTCTGCTCTTGAGGGCTGTTTTTTATCATTTGTGATTTTGGGTTAGGTTTTTTGGTTGGTTTTGTGGCTTTCCCCCCCCCCTCCCCGCCCCAGCTAGATATCTATTCAGTTTTTTTGTGGCTTCCCCCCCCCCCTCCCCGCCCCAGCTAGATATCTATTCATCTATATATAAGCCCCACGATTGCACATGAGGGAGGGAGAAAACAGACATGATTGTTCAAGATCTAGCCTGGGATGTGAAAACGTATTTTCTTGTCTTTAAAGACAGTGTTGTTGTATTTATTTATTTATTTTTAATGGCGAGGTCGCTAGCCCTGCGGCACTGAGGAATAAGTTCGAGTTTCAGAAAGCTCTCCACAGCTGGTGATTATATCCCTTGCAGTGCGTACAAAGACATTGAGAAAGCAGCAGAGAAAGTAAACAGTATCACTTCTGGGGATGGAGGGGGAGAGGAGGAGAAGAGAGGCAGATGAAATTTAAACTGGCGATCAGCCCAGCCACCAACTTAAAACAATACAGCGAGAGGAAGCCAAAAAGGAAAGAAAAACAGAGAGGGGTGTGTATGGAGACACACTCTGTGTGTGTGTGTAAGAGAGCGCGAAGCAAAGCAAGAGCAAGGAAAGGAAGGGATGAGGTTGCAAGCCGAGGTTTCAGGAGCCATCCCTGGAGATCCATCACGGAGCAGAACAGCTTGCAGGGAGAGGTTTCGGGGGCACAGTCATCATCCCCGGTGTAAATACATCTACGAGCATTTCTAGTCAAGCTGGCAAAGCATAGCTGTTCACCTCTCTCAAGAATGAGAGGAGGAAAACCACAGAGTCTAGAAACAACAGCCCCAGCCTTGTCACCTCCTGGCATCCTCAAAACCAAAAGGGACAAGAAAGTGGCAGGCAGGTCCAGACCAAGATCTCGTGACTGAAGTGCTCCCGGTTGGCACAACACAGGCTTGGGCTATGCTTGCCTTTCAGCTGGCTCTGGGAATCACGCTTCTACTCAGCTCGAGGCAGTTTCATGTTAAGCTACTGCTTTTCTCAAGCATTTTGGTTTGACAGTATGGGAGAAAATGCAGTCATAACCGGGTGGTGCCCTAGAGAGCCAAATGTCTGTGTGTTTACAGCACAGGGCACAACCTAGATGCAGTTTGGTCCAAGCTTGGACAAGCCCTCCTCACACAGACTGGTCCTGGATGCTGGCTGAGGCTCAATCCTCACCTTCCAGAATGGATCTGTCTGTGTTAGATCTTCTCTGGTCACGTTGACCGTGATCTCACTGGAATGAGGTTAGTCATCTTAGTGCGGGGGAAGGGAGAGGCAAGTTTTTTTGGAACATCCACCCGCCTAGGAAAGGCTAACAAGCCCTCCTTTATAGATGTCTATATGTGGACCGCAGCAGAAACGCAGTTGGAAAGCCTCTGGAGAGACAGTGTACCTTAAAAGGACCAGGCCAGCCTGTTCTTTGGGCTGCCCATCCAGCTTTCTGCTACCTTTCACAGCAGGAGGAGTCAGGCATCCTGCAGGTTGATGTGTCCTCTAAAGCACTCCAGCAATTGCCCTGTCCTCCAAGAAACACAAATCTTAAAGCCACAGCTGCAAGCCCCGGCGAACCATGGCGTTCTCCTCACGTGGGAGAGCACTGATGCAGCTACACTTCTGGCTGAGCTTCAGCACCCTTGGTGGTACTTGATAGGACAGGTTGGTCAAGCGCCATGAACTTTGAGTGCTTACTACCTAGTGTGTTGCTTCTTTGAATTAAAGACCTCCCCAGGCAAGCTCTTCTGCCAACCTCACTGGCCTCCTGTGCATCAAGACTAGCTGGCACAGCCCTTCTCTGACTGGCAGTTAACCCTTCACTGCCTGTCACCAGTTTGGAGAGAGAAGATGCATCGTAACAGGGGCCCCACGTGTGCTATACTTTGCAATTACTATGGATGGCCTGGCCCAGAACCAGACATCACTGATAAATACAGCAAACAGCACTGCACTCTACAAAGAATTCCCCAGTTGCCCCCACCTCAAGTTTTTGTGAACATTTGGTATGGATTCAACTGATCTGGCAGCTTCTCCAAGGGCTTCTTGCCCTCTGTCTCCTTGACACAAGATGCATTTAAAATTTGCTACCAGAAAAAGTTTCAACTGCTACAAATGATGCTTCAAGGTACGGGGTGATGATAAATTAGATCCTTAGCATCCCAGTGGGAATGGTCAATAGTTTAACATTTCTTATAGATCCTAAGTGGCTGATGGTACTGAAATGAGATATCATTTTGTTTCCACCACAGACACTCTGTAAGTTATGCATTGGTTACTCACAGGTAGTTTTGTGCTTGAATAATGCAAGTTGCAACAGGAGAAAAATCTTGTTAGATATTAGGAAAAAAAAGATTCACATTTAAGGTTAGTCAAGCACTGGAAGAGGTTGTAGGATCTCCATCCTTAGAGAAGCTCATAGTTGGACTGGGCAAGGCCCTGAGCAACCTGAGCTCATTTGGCCCTGCTCTGTAAGAACTTGAACCAGATGACCTCTGGAGGTCCCGTCCAACCTGTATTAGTCAGTGACCAGGAAGGCCACGTCAGAACCTGCTCATGATACATACAGTAACTCACATCCAAGTACAAACATCAGCACAGAGGCGTCCCTGTTGCAGGTTTCCAATACAAATATTGCCGTGGTTACCTTTTGATTAAAACAAACTCGGTGCTACTTGTCTGCTTCCCAAGGGTAACTATGCAGTCAAGCTGAAATAAGAGGTCCGAGCGCATTAAACCTCCAGGTGTTGAGTCTGTGAGCCCACAACCACTGTATGTGCCCAACTGCATCCAGACTCTACAAAGGGGGGTGTCCAGATGGCTGAACTCAGCAGACCAGCACTAGCACACTTCAGCTCACCCTGCTATCCCAAATGAGCAGAGCCTGGTTTGCAGACGAAGGATGGGATTCCATCACCAGCCTCCTCTCCGTTCAAGCCTTGACCAAAAGTAATCTCACTCTCCATTCCTACAGTAAAAGCAAAATATTTCGGTTTCAACCAAGTGGGCCTATGTTCACTTTCTTTGCTGGAAGTGTGCTGGGGTTTCTTTGTGGCGGGGGGGTGGGGGGGGAGTTTTTCCTAGAAAAGGTAGCGCCTTCACCTACCTGGGCACGTGGTTAACAAATACAAAGATCACCATCTAGTGGCTTACAGGGAAGATATCATCTGTCGTATGTCTGCAAGCTCAATGACCAATAAAGCTGTTGTTACAACATATTACAAATGATTCTTGCATTCAGCTCTTAAGTTAGGCACCTACACAACCACAGACATGGACAAGTTTCTGACGCACAGAAAACTGGTTTTCATCCCTCCCCACAATCAAACATTGACCCCTTCCCCATCACCCTTTTCTCCATCTCCCCTACATAGGATTTGGGCACATGGTAAGGGATTTGTGACTTACTTTAAGGCCCAGAAGTTAGGTGTCTAGGGTAAACTAGTCAAACTCCTACAACAGTTAATATGAGTCAGATGCAACCAGAGGTTGATGCATCCCATCCTTTTGTACAGGGGAGGAAGGCAGATAGGATGAATCCTACTTATGAGATCCTACAGCCTGGAAAACCAATTACCCAGCAAGCATGAAAGCCTCTGGAAAGCTTGGCCTGTGAGCAGCCCATGGGATGGTCTATGCCAACCCTTTTCTATTTGCCTCACTGGAAATCGTTCAGGTTGAAATATTCCTGAAATACTCCTCAATGGAAAGACAGATGTGCAATTTCTGACAAAACTTTCATTTCTCTGAAATAGTCCTGATGAGCTCTACTCATTGTTCTTTGAGAAAACATGGGGAGAGCCATCATTACAGGTTCTTCTCTAAAGCCCTACTTGGCCCAGGGAAGGTATTACACTAACATGACTCTGATGCTCCTAGTACATGAACTAGTCCAAGTGTTTCTTCAAGTCTTTGTGCTGGGTCAGATAAGCCATCCTTAAAATATCACATGTGACCATTTACTTCATAGACATATAAAGAGATGAAGTACTACCAGCGCATGGATCAACCACTTTAGTGGCGCTGAATGTCACCAGGCAAGACCAGATTTGAAGCTAAGAGAGGACACAATTTAGTTCTAGACTGCATCCTCCAGGTACTCCACAGAAGCAGCCCTCCACATTTTCATCAAGTCAATACAACGGCTTTAGTACCAGCATCAATTCATATACCTATAGTGCCATTTTGGTACACTTTCACATCATGTTCCCAGTTTTCCAGGCTGTCAAAACACATGCTGCTTTGCTCTGGGGAGGAGAGAAAGTCTCTACACAACCTCAAGTGAGGTGGGAGTCGGTTTCTTCTCCCAAGTAACGAGCAACATGACGAGAGGAAATGGCCTCAAGTTGTGCCAGGGGAGCTTTAGATTGGATATTAGGAAAAGTTTCTTCACTGAAAGAGTTGTCAAGCACTGGAACAGGCTGCCCAGGGAAGTGGTGGAGTCACATTTCCTGGAGGCATTTAAAAATGTGTAGATGTGGTGCTTAGGGACATGGTTTAGTGGTAGGCTTGGCAGTGTTAGCTTAACAGTTGGACTCAATGATCTTAAGGGTCTTTTCCAACCTAAATGATTCTATGATTCTATTCTATGACTTCTTTGCATGACCCAAGATGAAAATCCAGCCACTCATTACACAAATCTGTTGTTAGCTGGAGATAAAGAAACTGGAGTTTCAAAATCCAAGTTCCTCTGTGAATGTACAAGATAAGGAGACCTACGATCACTAAGACACAAGAGAAACCACTTACAGAAGCTACTAAATTTGTATGGCATTCATCATATCTATCTCTAGCTGACAAAATATATATATCTATGTTAGTCAGCTAGTCTCCTGTTATAAGCTCTGGAGAAACAAAGTCCTACAGAAGGAAGTTATCTTGGACACTTCATGTAAGTTGGGACAAACTAACCTCTGGGGGTGCTCATCCCCAACTCCTTAGAGGATAGAGAGCCTAGATAAGCAACTCCAAAGGTTGAAGTTGGAGATGGACTCCATGCTTTGAGCTTTGAAAGCGATATGGTATCTCTTTGTGGTGTTGGGATCTGAACAGCAATCAGCATGAAGAAGTTCACCAGTACTCCTAGTGACTACACTGGTCTCCAGGGGACTTTGCATCCGGCCCAAGCGATGGACAATTTTCCATAGTCTCAGCAATAGCTTTTGTGGGGCTTACAGGCAGGTCCCCTGCAGACCAGAAGTAAGATTCAACTCAGTAGGCCAAGAAACCACTGCATGCCTTTAGCTAAATTTGGCTGCTGAAGGGCAGCTCTACTGGGGTGAGGCAAAGAAGTGCTATTTTCCCTCAGGAAAGCTAGCTTTATTTTCTAAAGGTTAATGAGAAATAGAAGAAAATTAGGCTAGCCAAAAGAATGAAAATAAATGTTTTTTTTTCTTCTTCTTCCCCCCCTCATTTTTCTGAAAAATGCATGGCTTTGGTTTTTCTGCAGGCAGTTGCTTCATATCAGTGTACCATGTGGTGACTCAGACATTTTGTTATTATAATGCGAGCCAAAGGGGAGATATATTTTATGAGATCCATGTCTCCCCCTTGTCTCGCCATACTGTATGTTTTCCTGAGCAAGGAGAAACATGGTCAAAACTTTGAAGACTGTTCATAATGTCTCTTGGCAGGTTGTAGACTGTCTTTGCTTTTAGCTAGCAAAGCTCAGAGAAACTCAGGTTGCAGTGAGCTCACATGCAGCATCAAGGGCAGAATTTGTTTTTAAGTCCCATAAAGCAGGGGGGCAGGGGCAGATGCACCGGTAAATATTTAGAGCTCCTAACACAAACTTAAAGAGGACTACAAGGAAAGGGGCTTTGGTGAGAGCTGAGCTAATTCATATAGCCTCACAACCAGGGTTCAGTTACCTTGGCTCAGCTGAGAAGCAATAAAGCATTCAGATGCAGCAACTCCAAGGTACTCAAAATGCATGTCCAGAAGAGCCAAGACCACCTATAAATCAGATTGCTCCTCCTATCTTCCCCCCTCCTAGGAAAACCTTAACTGTCTCAGTCGCACACCCAGATAAGAACAGCATAACCAGGTTATAGATCCCAAAAACATTCCATGAAGGGCTGCAAAAACTCTAAATGATTTGAGTGCGATGGCCAAGAGTTTGCCCTGGATCCAGCCCTCCGCTGTAAATCCACGGTGAGCGACTACTGTGCAAAACTGATCTAAGGCAGGGGAAAAATCTGGCCTCCAGCTGACAAGTTTGTTTCCTAGACATAGGTCTGCCTTTTGAACTCCAAAACCTTTGACCATTGTGAAGCCACCAGGCCCCAGGGGCACATGAAATAAAAATAAATAGAAAACTTGAGATGCATCTGGTGGAACCAGCAGTTTCAGAGAGAGGTTACAGAGGAAACATTTTTACTGTGCTTTAAGTGCTGCACAAAACCAAAAGGGTTAACAAACTCCCATCCCTCACATACAGGTGGAATATGAGAGCTTTTAAAGCTTAAAACAATCATTGGATCAGAGGAGATATCGGATAGCTCCAAGTAACAAAGACATACTCTTTGAGTGAAGTTATGAGAAGTATTTCCTAAGTGAATGCCACACGAACCATCTGATCTACTAGATGTTTGTGGCACTCACCACATGCTTTATGTTCCTTCCCAGAGATGATGTTTCTCTGGCACTAAGAACATCGTCATTCTCTGCTGCTCAGCCTACTCTGACAGGCCAGATGTATGCAAATAAAAGAAAGTTCAATAACAATCTAACTCCCAGACTTAGATGACTGAGTTCTTCGGGAGGAGAGAAGAGAATGAATTCCCATTGCATTTCAGGAGGGCTGGGCATCCCACCGCATATCTGCACAGGCCAAAGATTTCGGATAAAGAGCAAAGGAAAAGTTTTGAATTATTCCAGAACTCCTTCCACTACCTCACTTCCAGACAGATATGAACTGACAACACCCTGAAACAAAGCAACACAACCGAGGAGAACATTATCAGATTATTTAGAACAATTCCCATTGTTAGTGACCCAGAATTTGTGACTTAGAACAACCTAGAATTGGGAATCTCATCAAGTCCTCAAAGTCACTTAACTCTTTCAGTGGCATCCCCTGCACCACCACAACAGAAGGGCTTTATTACACAGGAACGTAAAAGGAAAGCATCTCTTATCTCAACTGGAGACAGACTAAAAGAAGGGAGTAGATGACTTTTACTAGACACAGCAACATCACAATAACTCGTCACAATAACTCAAGAGCGAGGAAAAGCCAATGATTCCAGGCCTGCCAAATTATTTGGGATTGAATAGGATCCCATATCGTGACAATGAGTGATAGTATAAAGCTCAAAGACACAAAAAGAAATACTGTATGTTTTGAGTAACTGGCAGGATCAGATTCCACATTTCAGTGTTTTGGCAGGAGGATACAGGCTTGTTCTGGGACTACGTATTCAAACTCCTCATTGATTTAAAGATACAAAGTACTGCTAATGCAACCTCATCATGAGGAGGACGGTTAGCAAACCTATCAACGACACCTTTTTTTTTCCCCCTGCTGTCTTTTGCGTAAGCACACATACCCACTTTTTTTTTTAGCTGCTGACTTTCAGTTAAAGCTCAGTTACTGGGAAAAGAAACACTAAGGGACTTTATTTTTTTATTTTAAAAGAGTCAAGCATTAACGTGACATCCTGTGAAGCACTAAGGTGAAGGCTGGCAAAACTGCAAACTTGATGTTATTCAAAGCCCAAGGTGCAAAGCAAGGAAGAGAGCTGCAGCAAAAGCAGCCTGTAGTGACCCAGGAGAATGCCTGAAATACTTTAGTTTTGGCAACCCCCTTGTGCACAAGACAGGGATCAGAAGCGTAGTTCTGTGACTTGTGTGCTACTGACCTGTTGAGGAGCAACAGGTTTTGAAATCCAGCCAGGACACCTGGACTTCAGTGCTATGATACACACTACAAACGAGCACTGACTGACACAAATAGGGTACATTACCTCATCTCTTTGAAGACCAGCAGCATAAAAATCTAAGTTCCCTGGAGACTTCAAGTCAGTGGATGTATTCATGACCTACTTGTAGGTAACACAACAGTGACAGTTGTTAGATGAACAAGCTTGTAGAGTGGCATGTTTTCTGTTGCATCTATTCAGTTCTTTGGTACAGAGAAACTTTGTGTGGATTTAAAGCCAGTAGGTCCTACCGATTTGGAGCTCAATGCACATGCTTGAATGTCCTCCTCACTCAAAGCTAAACCAGAAATCCACAAGAGCTTTAGGCACTGTAGGAAAGTTTCACATCAGCCTTTCTCCCCATCAGTGATCGACTTGGATACAGATGGACACGTGGCGCCTGCTCCCTGCTCACCTTCAAAATGGTTTCCAGCAGAAGAGAACCTAGACCATGAAACACCGAGCACACACACCAAGATCCACCCTGAAGAATCACCGTCGCTTTGTAATAATGCTACAAGACAATCACAAGAGATGTACTATGAGCTGAGCTCAGGAAAACCCCAAAAAGATGGATTCTCCCAAGAAACGCCTCCCTCTTCTCATAATTCTTTACAAGATGTTAATGAGCGGTTTGACTATCACTCAATATGCAGAAGACACGTACAGAATAGACACGGACACACAAGTCAGAGGAACAAGTACTTGATCCAAGCCATGGCAGCCACCAGCAACAGCTGCCAAAGGCAGACCAGTCCACTGCAACAGATGTCTTTGTCACACTCCCCTGCTAACAGTTCATGAGAAATTAAGATATTAATGGAGAGCAGCCAGAGTCACTCTATCTAGGACTGACTCTGGGTCATGTATTTTATTAAAGCAGTTCCTCGAGGAACCAGAAAAGGGAGCAGAAAAGAATAGAAACCCCTTAAGAAAGATTAGTGCAAGAAGTTAAAATGCAAACACAGCACAAATGCACAGCAGACGTCTGCTCCTCTGCTGGCACATGCTGCACTCCCATGAGTTGGATCTCTCTTCACCCAAAATGAGTTGATATGTGAATAAACAAGAACAACAGGGACCGCAAGACCAAACACTGACTGGCTAATGGCTCCCTCTAGTATTCTGCCTCCTCACATTATGCATCATGTTGCAGTAAAGACCTTCCTCAATAAAACCCAGAAGATGCCAAAACTGCCACTTCGCAGTGATACATGGGAGAGACCTCATCACCCGTTCTTCAGAGGTGGCCAGTGTGGACTACTGTTCTAGACCCCCTCCCAGAAGAAAGTCCCATTGTGGCAAGCAGAGTGGGAACAAACTGCTCTCTGTAAGAAATGCCTTCATCCTTGTACAACCTGATGAGAGACTGTCTGACTTCAAACAGCCGCGGCGTGTCTGGGGCACTTAGAGCCATTTCAGATGTGGGGTACTGAGTCACACAGCAAACATACAAACAGGGGATTGAGAGCAACTTTTCTGTGCAGCTAGAGCAGAGCTGAGGGCCCCACTTATTTATAAAACGGCTGCTAGCCAGAGAGATATCCGAGCATGCCTTGCTGCCCAAGGCTAGGGAATGATTGCAGCATGTAATGTTCAGCTGGGCCCCCCAACAGATTTTATTTATGCATCTCTGCTTTCATCTCCTGCCTCGTACACAGGAGCTTGAACATTGTCTCCATCCTTAACCATACAATTTGCATATTTGCAAACATCTCTTCATGTTAAGACCACAGACAGGCAGATTGCTCTTGGGTCATTAAATTCAGCCTTATTGTATGAACCAACTACCACATAATCCTCCCCTTATTTTATTTTTTAAGGAACAAACAAAAAAATGGAGTTTTGGTGTCAACAAACAATCCTAGAACCTGATTTCTTGACTGTTTAGGAAACGCATGCATATCCTGTTGTCTTGGGCAAACATTCTTCACAGCTAACCACCACGTGCTTTTTCCTTGTGTGTTAACTGAAGCCCCAAAACCCTTCCCCAGCCCTCCATCCTCACCCGGCGCACAGATTCCCAGTAGCTGCAGTGCCCTGTGCTTGGAGAACTCCTCCACATCCAAGTGGCTAAGCCCCTTAATCCAGCTGAGCACGCTAACCTCCCTGAGAAGTTCACCCTTTTGAAATCGACAATCTGAGCTGCAAGGGTAGTTTTATTTAGTTTTCCATTTCATTTAAAAATTAAACAACTCATGGTCACTAGCCCTTCTATAGCTTTCTACTTTCTGTACCAAAAAGAAGCAGTACCAAAACTGCTGGAGGAGGAAGAACTATCTGAAAAAACAATTCAACAGCCATTGTTGCTAACAATTTCTTGAGGCTTTCCAATCTATACCCAAGAAATCAAAGCCACCACAGCACATCCAATGATTCTGTGGCCTATGGAAGAATCTCAGTGCTAGAAACTCATAGCCAAAATTATTTTGATCAACACACATCCAATTTTCATCCATGTTACCCTTACCAGTTTCTTCACAGGAATACAGCAATATTTCTACACACATGGACAAGGTTATATTCCATCACTGCCTTTCCCAAGCAACGAACCACATTCAACAATATTTATGCTTCACTGTCCTTTCATTTACCCTAAGATGCTCACTTTCACACCTAGTATGATTAATTCAAGTTCCTACATTTTGCTACCCAGACTCCCATTTTACACAGAGATATTTCAGCTGTCTCTTATCAATCCAAGTCCATACCCCAAAAGAAATTAGGCACTATCTTACCACTAACATATCACCCATGCAAACAAGCATCAGTGCTTGCTTTCTCCTATCTACCCACTGATATTTATCCATTACCACATGCTTATTTACCTGATTTTCTTTCCTGAGGCTATATTCTCCTCCATCTTCAACATCCTAGTTTCTCTATATCCTTGTTCCTTCTTAAGCTCCATTCCTCAGCCAGCGCTGTGGCCTACACCTCTCTTCTTGTGGGTGCTAGTTGCTCTTCTCCTCTTATTTACTGACATCTCTTTTGTTTCTGTTTCTTTCACATCTCCAGCAAAACTAACCTTTATTTTTAGGTCTCATCCCCTAGTAACACCTGCCTTCATGCTACCCTCATGGTTACCATAAGTACAGGTCCTCCACCCTAGGTGGGCATCTGCCCTTTGTAGTCTCCTGCTTGTTAGGCGAACTCCATCACACCTGCATCCTCTTCCCCTCTCTAGCACATCAGCTGAAGACAAGTGGTCTCAGCTGCAGCTCCAGCCTTCAAATCTTCTCTCCTATACACTGCAGCTGTTCCAGGCCTACATGGCCTCTGCCAGAAACCCTCAATAGGGTAATACCCATCCACAGCACCTTCCTCCAGTCACACTCTTGTGCTCCACCAGTCTTTGAACCTCCCCAATAACCATGACTATAATAATTGTCTTCCTCTTTTGAAAAGAAAGGTACAGCCACACCATTCTCTTCCCTACCTATTCCCTTAGCCACAAGCCCTCAATGAGCCCTAGCTAGTCAGTGGTAAAAGACTTTTGCCTGGGTCAGCTGCACCCCTTAATTAAGCTCATCTAGGAGCAGAGGTAGTCCCTCAGCAGTAAGGCTGCTGTCACTCTCCAAAGACCCAGCAGATAGACCTGGACAAGTCTGTCTATCCTCCTAAACTAGAATTGTCTCCTTGATCCCAAGAGTATGTCCCATACAGCCCCCTTCCCAAACATTATGTCACTTGCTAACCTGCTTGTTGGACCTCAGGGGCTTTTTCAACCTCCCAGTGCCACAGAAGGGAGAAGTAAAGCTGAGGTTTGCTGGAAAGGTATATGGGAACTTTCAGTCCTTTCTCACACAGACGTATCTCTGTTTCATGAGGCAGTCCACAGGCCCTGCCAACTGGGGGAACCAGAGAGGTGGCAATACCCTCTGTGATAGGGACACCTCCTCTCTGAGCAAACAGGCATAAGCCCATGGTGCACACCACATCTCTACACGGGCTTCAGAGCCAACCCTGTGAATGAATGAGGACATGTGACATCAGCTCTGCCTCCACTAACAGCTGCTGTGTGTGGACCAGAGGATACAGCACCATCATTCGGCACGATCACCGGCTCAGACCCCCTCCATCATCCAGTGCTTCAGAGTTAGATGGATTTTCTTCTTTACAGGGATGAAGGAAAACGACTGTTTCCAGCTCCATGGTCTTCTTGACTCATATTCAGAATTCAATACTACCATCACAGTCAGTACTTCTCCAGCCAGAAAAGGAGAAAGCAGATACCCCAGCTCTGGATTCCTGACACGGCCCACCACTGCCAGCAGCCCCTTTCTGAGCAGAGACTTGATTGAGAGCAGATAGGCGTTTAGACAGCCCCAGTGAGGAGGTAACCACTGCGTCCACTGCTGCGTGAAGACCCAAGAAGGAATCAGAGGGGAAGAATGATGTGATGAAGAGAAGCTCCACCGTACAAAGGTAGGTGTGTCAATCCGCTCTATAGGAATATTTCAGTTTAGTTAATCCTAGCATCTTGCACTGCTGAATGCAGCAAAAGAATGAAGAGGTAGATAATAAGCAGGGAAAAAATGAAGAGGAGGCAACACAGGGGAAGAACTGAATGAATGGAAAGGATTCAAGAGAGAACCAGAAATGCTGAAAATATCAAAGAGAGATCAGCCTCTCAATGTATCACAAAAAATAAATAAATTTTGTAAAGGATGGCAGATCAGAATGAATGTAAGAGTAAACAAAAGCAAGCAGTCTTTAGGAGGAAGTTCACTACAATGTTGCCATGAATTGGGTGCACACAAGAGGTCAGATTCTCCACTGATATTGCTCCCTTGACTCCAATAAAACTACTAATTTGTACTGCTGATGAGATTATGCCTGACCCTGTATCTACCTACCCCTTCTTATGATCTAAGATTTATTGGCAAAACTCTGTTGAAGTCAATAGGGCTGTGCAGCTATGCATTTACACAATGATCCAGCCCAAGTCTTTTCCTCTTTATCTGGGAAGTGTAGAAATTGTGCCACTGTTGATGGCAAAGGGGCAATCTAAGGAAATTTCCTCTTTTCTGGTATGGCTGGGCTATGCCTGTTCTCTTCTCTTCTCTACATCTAGGCAATTGCATTTCAAGTGAAGGCTTTCTAGCCAGCAAAAGGAGGCCCTGCAAAATGAGTTAGAGGAAACCACAAGTTTGGCATCAGAGCCAGCATCCTTCTCTGAATCCTCACGCCGAGTCTGGCTGTCTGAAAAGCTCTGCTTGAAAACGAGCACAAGATTTCTTCGCATGCATGTGACAGCAGCTGCAAATATTTCCCTTTGGTCCATCATGTGCGCACAAATCCACGCTCCATTGACTCCCAGATATGTGAAAATATAACCCATGTTAATAGATACAACAAACACCTAAGCACTGAGGAAAGCGTGCAAGTCCACGTGAAGACATGTACCCATTTACACACGGAGCTTCCACCTCAGATACAACTGGCAGTCCAAACAATGAGCACACACACAGCATCTGTGGACACCAGGCTGGACCCAGCCCCTGTGACCTCTGTCGCGGCATAATTTGTGCTGCTTTTGAAGTGATTTTTAACCCTAGTCTTTTTGGTTTTGTTGTTGCTTGTTTGTTTTCCCTTGGGAGACTGTCCATTGGTTTCCTAAGTCAGCTGAGTTTATCTCACAAAGCTCCTTCCATGAAAGCTGGTAGAGCTTTCATCCTTCTGAGGGGAAGAGGGGTGCACAAACGAGGCTGCTGCTACCATCATAGGAAAGGATTTCAGCTTCTAGCTCTAACAATAGAGGCTTGTCCTTTCAGATCCAGAGGCTTCAGGTTCAGTTCCCATAGTTGATCCATCCAGAGTGGTTGTCAGAGCAACCTTGGCCTTAGAGGTAAGGACTTACTGGAAATGACTTTGTAATTATTTCAGCTCACTCAGGGGAACCATCCAAAGTTGTGTGTACGCAACCCTCTCCAGAGTGGAGTCGAATGATCTGAAATCCCACCTGGCCACCTATCTGCATGAGCTTTTACGCAAACCAGAGCCACAACCAGATTCTGCGTGATGAAGCAAGAAACCTTTCCTTGGCACTTTCTGCACCCTTCCCCCTCCCCCCCCCATTTACTTCTAAGTGACTGCCTTGGTGGTAGAACCTGCCAGCCCAGTGGCATTGATGTTTTGTGTTTATCCACACCAAGGGGAGCTGCCAGATGTGACCCTCTTCTAATGACATCCAACCTGTCGAAGTGGGGAGAAAGCTGGGTGACCTGTAGGACTAGCCAGACACTCAACTACCATAAAAGTCACAGAAGGAGCTTCGTGAGACAAACTCAGCTGACTTAGGAAACCAATGGACAATCTCCCAAGGGAAAATGAACAAGCAACAACAAAACCAAAAAGACTAGGGTTAAAAATCACTTCAAAACCATGAAACTGCTAGTGCTAAGCATGCTGTGAATCTGTTTACCGTGTATTTTAATCATGTAACTGATCAGTCCACTGTAACATACACCACATGTTAAGATAGATGCAGCAGATAGAAAAGCAGTCTGATTTCACACAGTAAAAATGTGTACATGCAAACAGAAATACATTAAATGCATTTCATACAAAGCGTTTCTTCTTATCATTTTAAATACATATCCCAATTGTTTTGCCCAGTTTGGAGCCCACTTGAATATTCTGGGACTGTCCCAAATCCCATGCGGGTCAAGAGCTCACTGACTCCAGTGGGTGTTGGATCAGATCCTACGAGATCAAAATTCCTGTAAGGACTAGTGTTTCAGTGTGGTTGGGTTTGCATTCTGTACAGAATACACTGTAGTTACACCATCCTTACAGCGTAGCTACAGCGTAATGTTAGAGCTGAACTGCTACAAACACAGACCGAGAACAAATTTAGCAGCCTGGATGATGAGCAAGTCCAAAAAACAATCTATCTGCCGTCCACCTCTGCCGAGGCTCCTGTGAAGTATCACCAGCAAATATTCAGCTAGCGTGTTTTGGCCTCTTCTTACCCATTCGAGTCATTAATCATTCATCTTAATTATCTTGGTGGTATTTTGTGCTCCTCCCCCACCCACACTGCCTGTCTGTTTGTGGTATCCATCTGTTGTTCCTAATCATATACTTGGACTGCAAGATCTCTGGAGAAAGGGCCATTTACTCATGACGTCTGCACAACACTTTGTGCACTCCAACCTCAGCCACCAGTTGAGACCTCACATTATGTCTCACCACAAATCATAGCAACGAATGATAATTGTCAGATACGCCACGTGCGCATACACACACATATATACACACGTAGCACGTATACCTGCATGTACATTAGGAGTGCACGTGCACATGGAAGTCTACTGGAGATGGGTATGCCTGCAATTAAGGCAGGTGCCACTGAGATCAGGGGAAGGAGGAAAAAGAGAGACAAGATGAAAAGTTTCAAATGTGACATTTTTGCTGAAACGATCCTCTGCCTGCTCACCCCCTCTAGCTGCTGTCCACAGCCTCGCAGCACCACCCAGAGCAGGAGCCTCTCGCCACACTTCAGCTACAACGCAGTTGCCCAGTGCATGAAAACACCTTTCTGAATTGGACTAGTGCATTGTGCACAAGGTAGGGGAACATCTGAGGTGTTCTGGGGTCTGGTGACAAACACACTAACACTTGTATGGACTTCCACGGGAGCAGGGTTAAGGAAATAATGTGCTTTTGCAAAGCTCACCGTGTGCACTGTGGTGTAGAAGGGAACAGCAATGTTAGCGAGACTGAACAAGTCTTCCCTGGCTTTAAGCTACTCATCATTTCAAAACTTCCTTTTGGTTTGTTGGATATAGTAAGAAATGACTTGAAATGTTACTGAAATGTAATTTTCTGAGATCTGTACCTGAAATGGAACATTTAGCTGGACCTTGCCTGCAATGAATGATTAGACAAAAATTTCCAGAACTGGTTACCCTCCACCGATATAATTTTCTTTCATGTTTTGCTCGTCGAGATGCACTTCTGCTTTCCCGTATTCCCAGACACATAGATATCAAGGCAGGCAAAGACAAAGTGATCTTCTTTCTTACTCATACTGCAGATCAAACTAAAGCTTACCCATACATCCTCTGGCAAGCCCCAAGACTTAAGTCCAGTCTAATATTCCAAGCAAAGACATGCAAAGTTTAGGAGGCACAGAGCAACAACAAAGTTTAAGCCCTTGTGTAAACCTGTGTGCACCAAGGAGGAGACACTACTACAGCTAGGGCTAGGTGCGCCAGCTCCCTCCAAAATCCTGTGCTCCACACCAGCCATATCTGGGATGTGCGTGCTCAGAGCTGGTGGGAGAGGCTGCGATTCTGCATTTCAGCTGGGGCTGAGTACCCAGCAAGCACTTGGAGCCCAGTCTGATGGGTCTTCTCCCAGAAAAGGATGTTGAGACACTCTCCATCACTTGTGGCACCATCTCCCATGACAGAAAAGACGACTGAAGGATCTGTTGGCAGGGACACGCAATTGATTCTGTTCCATAAAGAGACTCCCTGCATGTTTTGGGAACAAACAGAGGGCTTTACTCTGAAGAGCAGTCATTCTCCCTCCAACACTGAAGTCACTTCAACAGAGATGGATCCAGGGATTAAAAAAAAAAAAAAAGCATCAGGACAAGGCATATACAATGGGTCTGTCTGGTACATTGCTAATGACTATCATCTGGGTGCCACAACGGTAGGATGAGAAACTATTTCTTAATGTGCACAGAGCAAAGGAAACCCCTTAAGCAAACATACCAGCAGAACAATTAGATGGTTAATCACAACGTTGGCCGTGAGAGGTTTTCTCCATTTTTCCACTTCAAAGGAGCAGTGATTAATAAACAGTGTTGCCTCTTCTGGAGAGATGAGTCAGCCCCCTGCCCACGCTGGGGTTATCCTCACACTGCTGCTGCTGCTGCTGCTGTTCAGAGCATGTGAGTGTTCCCCGGGGAGGAGAAACGCTTCATTTAGCTTGCGGTGCTCCACAGCAGATCACACAGCATTGCTCTCCACGGCCTCCCTCCTAGCACTCCCGGGAGGGCACCGTGCATGTGGATGGGGACAGATCTCCAGGGTGGTTTCTCCTACATGGCGAGTATTCTCCATCTCCAGGAAAGGACAAGGGAAGAATAGCCACTGGATGGATCAGAGGAGTTATGGCACAGTTCAGAGATTTTGCTACCTGTATCCAGATTTGATCCAGGACAGTAGCAGGTTGAAAGGCATCAGCATTCACTATTAAGTCAGTGAGATATGAACTGATCGCCTCCTGCTTTTTATTCAGGTCCGTTAAAGACGTTGTACAGGTGCTGGGTAACAGAGTGGACTAGCAAATGGAGAGAGTCCTTCCCTTGGTGGTGGCTAGCCCTGAAGGAACTTACCCAGACTCAGCAGGAGGTGAGCTCAAACAGCTGCGCACAAAGGGCACTTTACACAAGTCCCACCTAACCCTTCCGATGGAAAGGTCCGATCACAGACGTGCTGTGATCACAGAAGACAGACAGGTCACACTCTTCCTTCCACCATGAGGAACAAGTGCTGGTCCATGGTCTGTATCAATCTCCACCTTTCTCCCAAGGAAAGGCGGATCCATCTGTGGGGAGGACAACACCAGAAGCCCAGGCAGTAGCAGCCGCCAAACACATGGTATTGCTGTTGTCTGTCTCAGGACACACACCAAAGAGCTGAGAAACAGAAGGGGAAGCATGCCTGCCCTGAGAGGACCAACAAGTCTGTGTATGTGTCTGTAGGAATTTAACAACAGGCAGGCGTCCCACAAAGCGAACCCTCTTTTGCCCTCGCGCTCCCTTTGCTTCATGCTCTTACACAAGCAGCAGTTACAGAATCTCCTGCCTGGGTTTGGTGATGACGCCCACATGAGCTACACCACCGGTGTATGCCTATTCCCTGCCTCTGTAAAACTACTTCTACACATCACTCACCATCCACTGTGCCAAAGGCAAGGCCACCGAAATGGCACACCCTTCTCGGCCCTCAGGGAGTCCCACCTGGCCTAAGGTGCTCTACAGGGTGCTGCCAACAAACCAGGTCCTCATCCAGTCTCTCCCACCACAGAACTATCACCACCAGTAGAGAAACACCAAGTCACACCAGCTGCAAAGTTAGCCTGATGTTTTAACGTGCTCTGGTTCTATTACTACCCACAATAACTACGAGATAGACATTAGGTCTGCTGCAAATTTCCTCCCCGTCTCTGCTACGAGGGCCCTCAGCTCCCCAGGGCATCGCTGCCCAAAGTGCACTCACCTTGCAGCTCCCTGGCTCTCCAGAGGACATTGCACTGCGATGACACTTGTTCCCTTCAGCTGCTCGCATTCTCTTAGTAGGGCTTTTCTTTCTCTGCTGGAGCTCCAGGCAGGAAGGGGCAGCCGCAGAAGAGCTGGCTTTGCTCAGCAGGGCCTCTGCTCATTTCCTGAGCACTTTTTGACACGTTCCGTTTGTGACCAAGCTTGGGCTGGGATCCCAGCTGATATTTTAACTTCAGCCTCAATAGATTTCAAACTTCAGCTGCCGTAAATAATTCCCTGACATGCACTCCGCCTGCATGTTGGCAGTTTTGCTTGTGCACAATATATTTCGGTTTTATTTTTTTAAATGTTTCTTAGCTTTCTCCATGTCAGCTGTCAAGAAGAAGATGGCATCTTGGTGAAACTGCCTGATCCTTGCTGAAGTCTGGAGACAGCAGATTGGTTTGACAACTCCGTGCATAATAATAATCACATTCTTGACTTAACGAGAGACAGATGAAGCGGTGTGCCATGTTCTAGGAGATGTTTACAGGACAGAGAACATTGGAACAACCACATGGCTTCAAACCAGGGAGCAATCTACACGAGGAACCTGGTTTCAGCAGTCACCAGGACCAGAAACTAAGCAGTCTGTAAACAAAAAAGAATGCAAAAATTCTCTGTTGTGGTAGTCAATAAGAAATTCTACCCACTCAGGCTGCTTATTCCTAAGTCTACTCAGAGCTGGCTCATACCTTAAGGCATCAGAATTCTTTGCTCAGCCTAGCAAAGCACTTCCTAGCCATTTATTAAGCTTATGCTAAATTTTACATATGCAGCCAGCTCCAATGGGATCATTAGTATGTTAAAAGTTTATCAATTCATTACTCAGAAATCATCCAGGCTAGATTTTGCTCAACAGAAGTGAGAGCGCTCCTGCACTTTCTCTGTGTGTCTTCTGCTCCATTGGTGTCTGCTAGACAAGAAGGAATTCTCTCATACAACGTTCAGATAGGTACAGACAGCTTGGTCTCAGCCTTTAGGCTCTCCCGTGATGCAGGTAACAACCATCATTGAGGAAACGCAGCACTGAAGAGGTTAACAGAGATTGGCCATCCCCTTGTGACTGCCTTTCCTAGACATTGCAAGGAAGGTTAAACTCTCTGGAAACAAGGATTCTAAATCAAAAAGTCATCAAAAGTGCTGCACACGCCTCTGGGTGTCATCCATCCCACTTGCCTTAACCTTTCATCAGGGTTCCTTTCACAGTACTGAAGAGCTGCACAGACATCTGAGGCCTCCTTCCAGGCTCTCCCTTCTCCTGGAGCTTGATCTGAGGGCAAAGAGTGGAAATTCAAACAGTAAACAAAAACAAGCTCTCATAAGCGTAAGCCACACATTTGTTTGGAAGCTCCTTGGCTAATTTTACTCCCTGTCTCCTGCTCACTCTGGAATTTCTTTTTTCTTCCTTTTCTCTTCCGTGCCCCAGTAACAAGAAAAACAAAGGGTCAGGAGGGGAGGGGAGGGGGGGAGGGGGGAGAAAAAAAGAAAAAGAAACTATCCTTTCTCCTGTGTCAGGGACCCACCCAGCTCTTCAACCGTAGAGTCAATGGATGAGGCAGGGTCGTCTTGTCTCCTACTAGATGCCCATCAGGTGTCTGATGGGAAACCACTTCAAATGTTGCTGCTTGCTCCAGATTCAGTAGGTAGATCTGTTACTGGATGGCCCAAACCAAGCATTTGTAGAGTTTGGCTCCAAGTCAAGGTCTGATCTGAGCTATCCTAGAAATTCCAGTTTTGTCTGGCCCAGAAGTTGTTGGCCATCTGCAGAATGGAAACGGGAGTGGAAACTTGTCATCACAAGATGGGGGGAGTTGGGAGTGAATTCTAGGCAGGCTACTTTATGCTCTTCAGGATGGCTTCCCAGCTGGCAGAAATCTAGCTTAGCTGCAAGACAGTCAGTGGAACGACGTGGATTCACACCACCCAGGAATCTAGCCGCCTTCAAAAAAATTCATGGTGCTCCAGGGTTTAATGGACAGCTGACAGAAAACTTGACATTTATTAAAATGCAATAGCTCTATGCCTTTAGCTTATGGTGGGAGGACATTCCCAGTACCCATGAGAGAACTCCAAGAAGTCCTCCAGCAAGCTCAGATTCCTGACACCCGTATGGCTCGGTTGCCCAGACACATCATCTGGGAACTCGACCCATGTTGTAGCTCAAGCAGACAGCAAAAAGATTATCTCCTCCAGAGAGTTTGAAAAACGCAGTTTTCAGGACATTTCTTTGTACATCATAAAGGAGCAAGGAAATGCACAACCTCTGCTCTTGTATCAGTTGAGTTACCTGAGGGTCTATCAGACAGTCTTTGCCCATGGTATTAAACCATTCCCTTAAGGGGAATGTGGAGACAAAATGAAGGCTTTGGAGGCAGCTATTTTTAAGCCAGGACAGTGCTCCATCACTCCATGTTGCTTCCAGTTTCAGTCAGAGGTCAAAGCGTTGATGCCACCTTTTTCACATCTCCTGAAGCTTGTGCTGTCCTAGATGAGGCTGTCACAATCTTCATGCCTCCTAGCCCACATTTGTCCATGATGGGGAGGAATTATTTGAATGAAGATTCTCGGACACTGAAGAAAATCTCTAAGGTTTGACTTCGTTAAAAAAAAAAAACAAAACAAAACAACAAAGCAACCAACTACACAAGGTGACTCTCCATATATGTTACAGTTGTTTGCATAGGTTAAGACATCATTAATGCACACAGTCAGGAAGAAAAGATGCCCGGCATTGAGCTGTCATTGAAGTGAAAAGCACAGACAGAGCCAGCAGTGTGGAAAATGAAGGGGAATGGAGTGTGCGATGATTTTTTTCTGGGGGTAAAGGGCAAGCCAGCAACCTATCATTGCCACTGCCATAGGTCTTCCAGGATGCCCTTTACTACGTTTTTCGGTCTCAATAGCTTCTTTCCAAGTTTGGTCACCAAGAAGGAGGTGCAACTATTGGGTCCCTTAGCATTACATTGCTCATGGATTCTGGAGGAGAGTCCTAACCGAGATCCTTAAACTAACTAAGCCTTGCAGAAGTTATCATGAGCTGTTTTTCATTATTCCTGATTCACCAGCAGGGAAACTGAGGCAGCAGGAGGTCATACACAACACAGCGGTAGATGAGAAGAGAATGTCTTGCCCCAGACTTCCAGCCGTTTGGCTCTGCCTACCAGACAATGTTGGCTCCTAGGTAAATAATGGAGCTGTCACACCCAAATGTTATTTTTAAACTGCGGGTATTGGGTTTGGCACAAACTCCAGCAAAACACAGTACGACCAAGGGAGTCCTAAGGAACAAGTGCCCTGCACAGATGGAGCTGCTTTGGGGAAACCTTGTTGTTCTGCTACATTTATGCAATCAGTTGAATGGGAGCCCAGACTCCAACCTACCAGCTGCACAAGAGCACAGGGAGAGCCTGAACGAGAAGGATGCGGCAGGACGGTGGAGCTGGCTCCACAGACCACCACCTCCTCCAGTCTGGTGCCCTGGCCCAAGCCTCACCGGTCAAATCCATAGGGTGGCAGCAAACCCTTTGCAGTCCTGGGACTTCATTCCCAAAATGATCCTCTTCCAAAATCTGTCCTTGGGCAGCTGGAGAACCCCCGACACACACAGCACCCTTAGGAAGGTCAGCATGGACTCTGCAAGCTCAGGAGAGGGAAGATGGGCCTGCAAAGTTGCTTTGAACTGGACATGGGTGGCCAGTTCAGCTCGCGATCCAGCTGGGGGGCCGACATCGTGTGTGTGAGCCCATCAGTAGGGCTAGCAGGGCTCTGGGGAAGCAGGTGAGTTGTGCGCCACATAGCTGGGCTCAAGTTCCGATATGGAAACCCATACTTCCATGTAAGACTGCCAGAACCCTTTCGTAGTTCAACAGATGTGGGCTCACTTTGAGAAATTTGGAGCAGACAGGATCCAAGACACTTGAGGCTTTTGTAATTGCATCAATATGGCAACGGCGCAAGGACAGCCACGCTGGCTCAGAGCAAAGGTCCATCTACCTCCACATCCAGCTTCCATGGTGACCACCAACAGAAATGGAGGAAAGAGCGTAAGAAAAGAGCACATATGGACTTACTCCACCCCAGGATGCTCCCTTGCCTCCAGAGGTACACAGCTCCAGCCAACTTTGTGGTACCTCATGTCCATACGCTTCCCTCTCACAGCTGCAGCCTTGGCACAAAGCGAGCCTGCGTTTAAGAAAGTGGCCAGAACTCACATTTAATCTGTTCATGTAGACAGAGCTCAGACGCAGAAGCAGGTGAAACTGTACTACAATGAACACGAACCCCTTGTCAACTACAACTAATTAGCCCCCACGTGACCCTGAATCTCAGAGCACAAACTTTGTTTCCAGATCAGCACTAACTGTGCCCTCTCTGTCTCCTCTCAGAGGTCTGTGGTCAAGCATCTCTAGAAGCTTGCATTCCTATGATGGAGAGCAGGAAGACACCGATGTTGCTTTCCACTGTGGTGGTTCCAAAAGCATCAGCGCAGTGAGCGTTTGCAGACCCAGCACTAAAGGACTGCTGCGCAGAGAAGCCCAAGCAAAACACTTGGCTACACCCAGTCACCCAACAAAACTGAGGGCTGGATTTGCTTTCTGGCCAGGCAACGGAGAACAGAGTAGGAAGGCACACAGGTGACTTACCCAATATCCCGCAGGCAGCCAGTAGTGGAGCCGGGATTAGCCCAGAGCTTTCCCAACTTCTCCCCTCCCAAGCTCCAGCCACACTGTCCCTTTCCTGCTCAATTTTGCTTCTCTCCACCCAGCTGCCTTTACTGAACAGGCTTCCTACAGTGCCTTTTAGGCAGCTGTCTGGTTTGGATGAGTGTCTCCTCCACTCCATCGAATGGGCTGTCCCCCTCTGCGCTGTCCCTCTGCGTGCTGTTAACCCTGATTTCCCACTGAAGTAAATGGGGAAAACGCAAGACAGATAGCTCCATGGCAGTTGGGGAGGAGCTCACCTCCCCTTCTCTACAGGAGACAGTTTTCTCCCCCTTTTCCCCTCTCCACTAACAGCTTTCCTCGGAGACTCTTTTGTCTTCAGCTCCCTCCCCAAAAAAAAAAAAAAAGGAAAAAAAGAAAAATTCCTCCTTTTCCCTTTACCCTCCTGAAAAAGAGTTAGTTCCCTTTCTCCCAGCTCCTAATGCCTCTGACATGCTTCAGACACAGGGTTAACTCTAGGGAGCGGTGACAAACGGGCCCACTCTTGTTTCTACTTTTCTCCTTAGCAGAGGGGGGTAAAGAAAAAAAAAAAAATTAAAAAAAAAAAAAATCACTCCTACCCATTCCCTCAAGCTGCTCCATCTTAAAACAGACATTTCCCCTCCCTCAGCCTCTGCGCTGGCTCTCCGGTTGCTGCTTGCCTCCACTAATAGCATCCCAGACTAAACAACTCGATCCCCCTTTCCGCAGCTCACCTGCCTGCTCTGGCTACCGCCTGCCTCAACTCATGGAAGAGACACAGTCACTACACCAGTTCCTAAGCTGTACTGGGCTCCCAGGGAGGGGGAGGAGGAAAAAAATCCTGGGAAGTGAAGAGAAAGGAAAAGGGAGAGGCTTTGGGAGCAGGTTAAGAAATGAGCTTGCAGATCCAGGGAGATGCAGAAGCCAGCCTTGTCAAAAGACCTCTCCATGCTGACACTTAGCAGAGGGGTGCCTGCCATCCCCAAATTTATCTCGACCCCTCTGCAGCAGTAACCTACCCAGCCACATCTCTCATTTCCCTTCACCTTACAGCAGCACACCATCCTTCCCCCAGGATCCCAAACAGTGATGTTTAAAAAGCCTTCTGTCTGGTCCAGCTGTGCAGATGCCCAGGACGAATGTAGGAACAGAGGGGAGACTGCCTGACCCCGACACAAAGGTGCCTCGCTCTGTGACCGGTGCTGCGCTACATCAGAATAAATGACTTTCATGGTTGCTTCTGAACATAAAGATCTAAGCACTGAGGGCAGTGATGGGAGTCCATGCAGGAAGCTCGCAAAGCATTCGCCTGAAGATACCTGACTTGCAATTCTCCGAAACTTCACAAGCAGAAAACTGCCCTGAGAAATAACTAAAATAACAAACCCCAAGCTGTGAGGTTTGAAGAGCAAAGATAGGGCTACACAAAAATTTCCTTGGCATTGCTCCCCACGGTGGAGAACGAGGCTAGCTACCTGGCGAACAGCAGGGAAAACAGCCTCCAAAACTCAACTGCGACAAAACCTGGGGTTGGATCCAAGAGGAGGGCTTTCCTCTGCAGGAAAGAAAGGTTTATCAAGGTCTTTTCTGTCTCTTCCAAAGCTGGTTTTGATTAAAGAAGGAATTACCACCAGTTCCCCTCCCTTGCCCCAATAACACATAACACACCATCCCCATTTCCTTCGCTGCCAGTTTGCTCTAATAAAAAGCAGAATTATGCCTGAAAAGCATGTTGTACAAAGATGGACCCGCCAAGCAGTCAAATAGATGTATTCGCCAGCAGCCGGTCAGACGCAGGCATACACAAATCCCTCGCTTGCCTGTAAACAAGACAGATCGCTTTCTCAGCTGCTGTAGACGAATTTCAAGCTGCTATGGAAGAAACCTCTCTCCTCCCGGGTTTCAGTGCTGTGCGCAAGGTGATCTGGAAGGGCAGACTTGCAGAGCTACCTGCCTTTGCAAATCTAAAGTCCTGACACCTCCTGGTCTGTGAAAACTTTTCACGGGTGTCAGTGGTTTTCATTTCAGGCTCTAATATTTGAATGGTCTTTGCCTGAACGACCACCCAGCTCAGCACCAAGTGGAGGTAACCTCACTGGCATCCGTGTGACACCTGGCAGAGTCACCCCGGTATTAGAACAACACCCCAAATTGTGCAGCAAGACCTTACCATCAGTCAAAGCAGGCTTGATTAAGTTAAGCACTTAAAATGTCATGCTTCTCAGACACCGGCTATTTAACACATTTATTATACAAAGAATTACAAAGGGGCTGAAGGGGAAAGTGAAGCATGGTTTTCTCCGGGGCTCTCCTGAGTAACTACCAGCAGAAAAGCTTTGACAGAGTCAGAGAGATAGAGTAAAAGCCTTGACAATAGCCATTTCCACCATGCTACAAGTTTACAGCCCAGGGTATAACTTCTGAAAACCATTCAGCAGCATCTGCCAGGGAGGAGAAGAGAGGAATGAATCCCGCTGAATCCAGACCGGTGCCACTGTAATGCATGGCAGTGAATCGACGAGGCAGAGAACAGCCTCTAAATTATTCATAGCACTATGGGACATGAACAAGGAGGCACGACAGCCAAGTGGCACGAGACCTGCCTCGCGAAGAACACCCGCGCAGGCAGCGGCAAGCAGCAGGAAAACTTGGCAGGACAAGGGGTGCTCCCGCCCCAGCCAGGCAGAGGGAAAGGCGAGGGCTACGAGCCCTGCACACTCCCCAGTGCCGCTGCCAGCCCAGAGCGGTTTGTTCTCTTCGGTAGCTAATGGGGCTACAGCCACTTCAGCAATGCAGAAGAGATGCTCCAGGAGCAAACGCCAGTTGCACGGCACAGGGATGGACTCACAAGAGCTGTGTCCTCTCACTCAGGGCAGCCTGTGGCTCCTTGTCCCTCCAGTGCCACCAGCAGAGAAGCAGCTGCCCATCACATGGAGGTGGGGACAGTGCCTAGAAAGGGCAGCAGCTCGTGTGTGAGATAACGGCAGCGCTAAGCACCACCAAAACCAGCACAAAATAAAGATGCATCAGGCAGTTTGCTCTGATCCACCCTCCTATCCTGGACCTCGGCCCCATGGTGGAAACAGCCCAGCCATGGTCAGCCGGAGCCTAAGGGAGGAAGGTTGGGGCAGCCCAACCACAGAGGCTTTGGGGAGCCCGGGCAGTCAGAGAAACCCAGTACAGCTCTCCCTTCCCTCCCGTCCTTTCCGGTTTCTCTTCCTCCACTCCTTCCCCCTCTGCACCAGCAAGCATATCTCAGCGGTCAGGAACTGATCAAAGCCCTCCTCCGGCAAGCTGCCTCTTCTCCTCTCCTGTGGGACAAGCCCCGAGCCATGCTGCAAAGGGCGTTTTTCCCCTCCAGCCCCCCCTTTTCTGCAAGCAGGCAGAAACACGGGGTCTCCCCTCTCTTTCATCTCCCAGTTTCATTTTCCTTGCTCCGGTTCTCAGAGCTTGAAGTCGATGGATGGTTCATTAAAAGAGAGAAAACAAGCCATACTGATGCTTGAATAGCTCCATGGCGAGATTCCCTTGTGGAAAGTATGACTGAACATAACAGGAAGGGGTCTTTTCTGAGAGTTTTTTTTAATCTAGCTATGAAACATAGCTGAGTCTTATACCCTGGGCTTTATTATATTGCCTATAACAAGGGGTGTTCTAGGGAGCGATCTGGGCATTTTATAGGTGCCTGGTTGGTGTCACCAGCTCCACGCATTCAAATATCTCAAGATGCATTCAAAATATTGAGAGACTAGCTTTAAAGAATCACAAGCCCTTTTTTATTTAAAATCCCAAAAGACAGACCTTCCTTTCTTTGCCATCTGTTTTTCTGAGGTTTTAAGATTCATGCCGTCAAACTCTGCATGTATAAGGGTGGGGTTTGGTTGGGTTTTTTCCGAACTCAAACTTGCAGGTCTCATACAAATCCCGTGACTCCAGAAGCTTAGCCTTTGGAGAAAAAAAAAAAACACACCACCAAATACAGGAAGATTGCCCCAGAAATTACAACCCTGGTTGCTATCTTCCTTCCCAATAAATTATTTTGCATCTTTCCGACAGCAGGTCACAGGTTGCTCTAATCATACGGCCACAGCTATCTAGAAGGGACAAGCATTTGGGACAAGGTTTTGAAGAGGAACGCTCACATGCATATATCAGAAAAAGTTGACATGTTCACCCAAAACTTCACCTCTCCTGCTATTTCAAGCCCCATGATGCACAATGAAGTTATGTACACCATGTCCATCCTCTTAGTACTTGGGTGTGCCTAATTTTCTCCCAACATTGCAATTGCACCACTGATAACAGGAGAAATAAGGCTGGACTCTGCTCTCACTCCTGGTACTGTCCTACCAGATGGCTCCACAAATTGTCCAGCCTTACACTGGTGCGATAAGCATAAAATCCATTCTGCCCTGGGAAACACTGCTAAATTCTCTAGGCCACAAACAGGATGCCAGAGTGCCTTAAACAGGATTAAGCATGGCTTGAACTTTGCAGTCCATCTTCAGAAATTTAGAGGCAGAGTGTTGTAACAAGGCCTGGACAGCACAAAGCAGCCGGGCGATGCTGTCTTACTCCATAGTTTGAGGATCCTTCCCCCAAAAAAAGAAACCATCAGGGCACAGAGCCACTGCAGTGACACCTAAACTTAGCATCAGCCGCAGAAAAGGAAAGAAGCTGCGGCCGGGCTGGTTTTTATTCCCCTTTGATCCTTGCCTGACTCCCCAGGAGTCACTGGCAACCAGGAGTAATTTATAATAAGCTTTAGGCTGCTCTGATTTATTCTGGGAGCTGAAGCCAGGTGCAAGGAAGTTAAATAACCAGCATTACTTGGCTTTCACTGGGGGAGCAACATACTAAACATTACAAATCCCCAGCGTGGCATACTTTGGGTTTCACCTACAATGGGCAAAGAGAACACATTAAGACTGCATGTAAAAAGGGATCAGGCTTTTTGCAAGTAGGATGCACCAATTGCTTCTGGCAGGGCCTTTTTCTAGCTGCAGATACTGACCCTGGAACAGCACTCAAATCACACTGGGGTGTTAGTAACAGAAAAGTAAAATGCACTGAAAAAATTAAGGGTAGAAAAGAATAACTTTGATGACTTTCAAAAATAAGTGAATGAGGGGTTTTATCACCATGTATTTTCAATTTCCTGAAATGACATGCAAGGAAAAGGACAACCCAAAGTTTGTTTCAGAAAGCAGAACTGCAAAAGTTATTCATTATCAGTAGGACTGATTGGAAATTCAGCTGCTGGCTTGGCTTTTTCTTCCACTTACAAATTGTTCACAAACTGATCCTAATTTTTCCCAAGTGAATCTCCAGCTTTTAAAAGTATACCCCTGTGGGTTAGGAAGTCCACAAACATAATGGGTCAGCAGTACCTAACTCCCTTTGACTTCTTTGAATAACTCAGCCTTCACCAGCCCACTGAACAAAACCAGCTGCTCTCTTAGAGTTACTCATGTGCTTTCCACTCGGATTTTCGCTTTTTGTTATTCAGGGCATGTGACTGCTCATCTGCACTATATGGTTTGATTCTACAGCTCGACTGTATGACCAAAGGCTTTTAAAATAAGTGAACAAGCAAGGCTGAATGATTAAGAAGTCACTTACAGTTCACATTTTTTTGGACAAAACAAGCTTTTGTGCTAAAGTTTGTGAAGCCTTTTAGATTCATAAACATTTTCCCCACTGCCCAAAGGTCATCCGCATACTCATAAATAACCAATAATATAACTCTTTGGAGACCAGCAAAGCCAAGTCAAACTGAGAGTTTGCCAACATGTCCACAATACTGTTTATTCCATTAGTGCACCAGACCCTGCACCGGAGCACTTGACTCTGCCCCTTCAAAATGAAATGAAAGGGAAAAAAAAAAAATCAAACAGAAATCAAAATCCATCTGAATGAGTCAGAACACCACGTGATGGCTGTCCCCTCACAGACCACTCTGCAGCATGTACTTCCACCAGTCTGTATATGAGATGTCAAACCATTCAGTCTATAAACCCGCTTTATTATAAATACTAGCATCCTGTCCCAGTGGATTTGAGGATTATTTTTTTTTTTAAGTTTTAATTCAAGTCTAGCTCCATCAAAACAGCAACATTACAATATTTCAGAAGCAAGTGTGTTTGATTCCAAGCATGCCAAAAGGTAGAGGGAGGGAGATAGTAAAGAGGAACAGCTAAATCTTCTCGTTTTCTCTCCTCAGGACCATTGCGAAATCTTTCTCCTAAACATAAGATTCAAGTCAAGTTGCCATGTTTTAAACAAAGCATGGTGTGTTATTGTACGACGCTTCTGAAAGGGGGAATGTAGGTCAAGAACTTTTGGACCTCTCAGATTTTAAGGTATACAAACTCTGGCAGCATCGCTATCTGCACTTTTCCTTTCTTTTCTCCTCTTTCCC
>NW_009619368.1:0-4378 GCF_000690535.1 Cariama cristata | reverse complement strand
TCCCTCCCTTTTGGATCTTCTCTCCTCCTCCCTCTTTTCTCTCCACTCTTTTCCTTTTCCCCTTCCTTCCCCTTTCTCCTTGCCTCTCGCTTTTCCTTTTCCTTTCCCTCCCTTCTTCCCTTTTTCTCTCCCTATCCTATCCTAACACTGGAGCTTCAGCTGCAGCTTCAAATAAAATGCTCTGAAAATCTCCGTTATGTATATCAACAATTTTCCATTCTCAGGGTTTCGTCCAGTAGGACACAAAACAAGTATTCAAAAAATGCAGATGTGTGTGTAGACAAGCATATATAAATTTGTGCATGCACATATAGTATATCAAAACACACGAAAAGCATGTTTGCATGCATGTGCTTACTCTTGCATATGTGTTGGTTTTTGTTTTTTTTTTCTTTTGCAGCCTCAGGGAAATTTGCAGGCTGGATGCCACAGGCTGGCTCTGTGCATTACAAACTGTGTCAGTATGAATAATGGGGGCAAGCGATTCTGCCAGAGGGTCATGGAACAGCAAGTGCGTAGAAAGGCAAGACTGTCCAAGAAGTACACGCAATATCGACCGGGGTTTGAAACGTACTGCCAGACAGAGACCAAGATCAAGTTGTAGACTCTAAGGCCAGGAGAAGCATAATGCCTGTTTCTGCTGACCCCTTGCAAGGACATGAATTACAGATTGCCACCCAGGAATCCCAGCAACTTTTTCCCAGCAACTGAGAAGTACAAAAACACTTAAGCAGGTGTTTTAAAAGTCAAGCTGTACCTCAGACCTTGTAACAGACTGCTCTTGGTCTCATTTGAACTGGAAGATCAGGGCCAGATCTTCTGCTGATGAAGCCCCCTTGATTTTAACTGTTTGCTGGATTATCATTTAGACAAAGATCTAAGCATAATGCAGATACCCAGCCCAGGGCTGACAGCTGGAAGGGAATGACTATGTCCTAGTAGACAGATGACAGGCTCTTCCTCAGACTTTCAAGGGTATTTTTCCTGGAAACCATTTTCTTATGTATCTTTACTCCAGCTTAGTGAAAGATGAACACACTTCACTCAGTATCTCAAACCATTTGAACAGCATATGTTTGAGGGTTCAGCATAAACCTTCTTGGGTCCAAAGTTTGCACATGAAAGGCTGGAAAAAGCAGTAGAGAAAAACACCAAGGAAAGGTTAGCACAAGAAATAGAGCAGAGAGAAAAATCCAGATGAAAAAATACATTCAGTCTATACAGTATTATACCCACAAAGGATGTTATATGCCAGGAGCTAGAAGCCCTGTAAGTGCCAAAATCCAGGTTATTCACGCAGCAGTAAACTGGTTCCCCTGAACATGGTCATTGTGACACAGCCAGTTTTTTCCACAGGACATCCCAGATCATTCTTCCCTGGTCCCCATCCAAGCCTGAATTTTTCTGCCTGTCTCCCATAGCCCGTCCTTGTTCTGCCTCTTTCTGTGCTGCTGCCTCCACAACCGACTTTCTTGTCCTCTTGGGCTTGGTCTTTCTTGACTTTTCAACCTCTGCTTACCACTCTGACGTTCCTTGCCCCATCAACAGCCTCAGTTGCCTCCCCTTCTCACGTGTGCTCTCCCTATCTCTCAGTCTCACTTTGTCTTCCCATCCTTCCAGTTGCTTTCCTAGTATTAGCCTCCTCTTCCCTGCTGGCTTTCAGTAGCATTTCAAGTCCCAGACCTCCTGCCAGTCTTCACTTCCTCCTTTGTCTTCTTGTGTCAAGCTGCTCCCTTTGCTGCCTTCTCCACCACGTCCAGCTCTCACCATTCCCTCTGCATTTGAAGTCTGGTTGCATACCGCCTCCCTGCCTCCTGGACATCAGCAGAACGGAAGCCACCAAGATCACAGGAGAGACAGACAAGCTGCTTCTCCTCCCTAGCATCATGGTACCATGACAGTCATTAGGAAGGTTCATGGATGAAATGCACCCTCTTGCTTTTGGGATAAGCACCACAACGATGCACTATTCCAGTGGACTCAAAGTATTTACCAGACTCTCACCACCGCAAGGGAACTGGGATATCTTTTTGTTTTTCTTTTCTCCAAAACATGTAACACAGCTGAAAACAATCAGCTTTTCACAGGAACAACAGCAGGCTCGCTCTCAACCTCAGAGGGTTGAACTCATCTGTCTAAAAATGAGAAGTCTATTTAAACAATTTTTCTAAACTAACTCCGTCATTAACCTCCAGGGTGCAACTCATTTCATTTCTGATAGGTACCTACTTTCAGACGGGCTGGTTGAACACCCCTATCTTTCTCCAGAGAGGATGGAGGAAACTCAGCTCAGGCAAATTACCTGGAATGAATGCCTAACAAACAGCCAGCGTTAAAAATGTGGTGAGCTCCAGCTCCCTGTGGTTCCTCAGCGACATCTCAGCCTCTCATTCAGAAGGAGGAAATGAGGAAAGTGCCTCTGCAAAATGACACCAAAAAAAAAAAAAATCAAAACAAAATCTTGCTTTTTGTCTCTTTTCAAACATAGAAAAAAAAAATTGTTTTTTTTTTCTCCTCATCTCATTCTTCGAAATGGCTGAACCATTTCAGATGACACCATTCCAAGAAAAATCCAGGCTGAGTCACATACGTGGCACCAAAAATGCCAGTGAGAACAGTTAGAGATTAGTAAAATCATAAGTGACTCAATATAGGGTTTTATGATAAGAAGCGTTGAACAAATTCCCAAGAAGTAGTAGTCCCATCAGCACCTCAAGTTGGATACAAGGAGGCAACTCTCCCTTGCCTTGATTTGCAACTGTTCTTCAATGCACAGTATGTCACCTCTGTTTTTCTTCAGAGAGGAGAACGTGGCGTGAAGACGGTTATATCTTCCTTTAAATGATTGTCCCTTTTGAGTAGTAGGGGGAGGGAGAGCTGCTAACAAACTCGGAATTCAGTTACAAGGAAAAATGTGCCTGAAAAGCGACTTTCCAAAGCCAAGAGCTTCACAGGATTCAACAGCTCTTCCAGCACTATAGGATATACAGATACGTATCACTCACAGTAACATTCTGCAGGCTCCAGACTCGGCCACATTATCGGACAGGCTTTCCAACAATTAATGAGGGGGCTGTCAAGTGTTTAAAACAGATCACAGAGACTCCTTCCAATGCAGGCTGCAGAGGTGCACAGCACATCTGCGGCGTGGGGAAAGGAGTGAGCTTTGTTTCTTGTGTGAAACTAAAAGATAGTAAGACCAAGGAAACAACGTTCCCCTTACTGTACTGACTTAGCTCAGAAGGGAGTAAGTACTGAAATGCAGCATTGCAGGCTCACCCCTGCCTTCAACTTCACTGGGAGAGAAGCTCCAGCCCTAACCTCAAGTGCTTCGGTGGCGATGGGTTTACCAGGTACTCGGCATTACTTTGCAGCACTTTGGCCCATTGGCAAGACAGGCACTAGCCAGGTGAAGCCATGGGAAACCTACTACTTGAGTCGATGCAAGAAAGAGAAAGGGCAAGAAAGAGACCACTTTGGTGCCATTCTGCATGTGGAGATGGCACCAAGAATACCCCAGTAAAACATCCAGCCATGGTGGCGAGTCCCATCCATGTCTTCACTGGGTATCCATCTCTTGTTACCAGTAGGAAATGGAAGAGAGTAACTTATATACAACCTGGGAAGCCCGCAATATGCTGGGCACTTCTGGATGCTACCAGACAACACCAGACAGTTTTAGGCATGCCTCGCCAAGCCGAGACAGCCTCGATCTTCAAGAGCAGCTGCCTATGAGCTGCTTTTGCAGCCAAGACTTGGCTCCCAGCCTTCTTACCCCAACAGTGTCAACCGTAATTGGTCTCATTCAGTAGGAAGCCCTCCTCTATAAGAAGGGACACCCAACACCATTACAGTGGAAGCTGAAGAGGCCAGGAAATCCTTAGATGCTGGTTCATGGCAGGTTTGAGACACTTTTGCTTCACAATAACAGAGCAAGGGCAACAGGTGTGTGGTTGAAGGTCCTGAGAGCTGTGTTGGATGAAAGCAGTAGATGCCAGGAAGCAGGGGGGGACACCCACCAACAAGACAAGCTTGTAACTAAGCTTTGGATCTAGCCATTGCCAAGAAATCCCTGTTGGAGGAATAAACCTGTTCTGTTAGCAGCCTTCACCTAGCAACCTCAGCTCTACCCTCTGTGGCCTCTCCGAAGTGTTCACATTGGAAGATGTGGCCTTTCACAATCAAAATACCAGACACTTCACGTTTTATTGCAAGCCCTACTGCCTTGGAAAGAGTTGATGAAGGTCCCACTGTGCTCCTGAGCCTGTGAGCTCCAAGACCTCATGCCTGTGGCTTGGTGGTACATAGGTCTGCCTATAGCAGTCACACTCCTCTGCCTCGCCCCCCCTCCCCGCAATCCCACAGGCCCTAGAGGAGC
>NW_009619367.1:0-53086 GCF_000690535.1 Cariama cristata | reverse complement strand
ATGGGCGAGAGAACTTAGAACTTAAAAATTGTAATTATTATTTGTACACTCCTAGGCAGAGCTCTGCCATCATGTATTTGGGCTTTGCGCAGGGAGCGATGGACTCCCATTCCAAAGAGGGGCAGAGGTGGTGGCCCAAACATTTTTTCAAAGCTGATAAAAAGAGACTCTGGCTGTGCTGATTTGGCTGCCCCAGAGGAAGAATAGCTCATCATTCAAGCACAGAAAACAGATGAACATAGGCATTTCAAGATCCTTTCTTATAAGCTGGTACACAGTGCATGAGTTTCTCAAATAAGCTAGTTCACATAGCATGTTGAACAAGTGTTACTTCAATATGATGACCTGTTGGGTATCTATCACAAAGCTCTATCATCAAAACTGCACACTATAGGAAGCATCACGTTACTGACCTGCAGGTACTTGGTAGCTGGTGTGTAAATGTGAACTTTCCCTTCCTTTTCATTGTCTTGATCTTTATAGAACAGTTCCACTACGAGATTCTTAATGGAGAGAGCTTTTCTAGTTGTCAACTCCATGGTCAATAAATAAGCAGAATGCTGAGGCTGATGTAGTTTGTGAGCTGCATACAGATATAGCCATGGGGTGTCTATATTTAATCCACCTGGAAGGAACATTAATATTAAAGCTGGCGGAAATGTGAGGTTTCAAGCTACCTGGATTCTAACTCCACAACAAAGCTGACAAGGTGCTGGCATTTTGGAATGAGGCTAAAATGGGGCTATCAAGCTATTATCTTCCAATTGCCAAAATCTCTGGATGGTACATAACGAAATGAATGTCCTTCGCTAGTATAACATACCACATAGTGTAACACATAGGGAGGTTTGCTAATAAACGGAAATTTATGAAGTCCAGTACCTAACTGGCAGCTTGAAGGGGTTCTGCTGCATGCTCTGCAACAAAATGTGAAATCTTTATCTGAACCAGGAGTCTGTAACCATTATTCACATAATTATAATAATGGCCTTAATCAAAGCTGTTCTGACACATGCCAACACAGAAATTCAATGCTGCAATACATACAGTTTGAACAAGATTGGTAGGTTATTTTGGAAACTAGTAGACGTTTATATCTGACAAGCTGCTGAAATTTCACTATTAAGTGAAATTAATAAGGATCCAACTTTTTGCACACATGCGGTATACTAGATTTGAAAAAAATAGATCTCAACAGCAAAGCTACATGCTTAGCCAATCATTGCCCTGATTTATACAGCTTCATCCACTGAAGCATAAATGGTAGTGGCATTCAATCCATCTTAAGGACTAAATGTCAGAAAACTGATTTTTGGCACACCACTAGTAACTTAAACCCTATTTGAGAAAGAACTCTAAAAATTTAAAATACAGCTTATTATTATAAAAGGCTTGCTCTCTGCTGTACTTTATGAAGTAGAAGATCTAGGATAAATGTGATTTTTAAAAAATATCCATACATATACACAGGCGTTTAGTTTATAGCTTAAAATAATTAGAATCCTGCTCAGTGTCCCATTTTCTAACGTTCTTAAAACAAACTTGATCACTTTCTACAGTAAAGAATTATTTTGAAACATGGTTCACTTCTTGGTCAGTTACCTCAGTCAAAAGCTAACAGGGCATTTCTGGTCTACTTTAGGAGCATGGCTGTCAGACAAAATTATCCCCCACTGCATAGCACAGGTTACGTCTGCAACACTGGATCTCATTTTGGAGCACCCAAAGAAACCAGAAAGGCTACAGCATAGGGCTGCTAGGATGATAAAGGGTCTGCACAACAAGACCTGTGACAAGAAGAGAGGAAGATGGGCTTGTTTCGTCTGGCAAAGGAACAGGAGAATCTAATAGCTGCCCAGAGCTAACCTGAAAGTAAATGGCAAAGATGAGGAACACAAAGCCTTCAAAAGAGGCAGACAATACAAGGGACAATGGCCACAAATTGCACTTTGAGAGCCTAAGGAATTGCCAGAAGAGGCTAACCACCTAGTCTGTGGAAAGTTGCAGATTTCAAAGCCTCAGCTAGACAAAGCCACAGCAGATGTGATCTACTGACAGAAACAGTCCAGATTCAAGCAGGACGCTTGTCTAGATAACCTCCGGGTCTGTCTCTTTCAACCAATATTTCTATGATTCTGTTATACCCATGCAAAACTACCTCACAAAATCCCAGGAGCAATTTTCAATGCCTTCTTTTCAAATCACAGACTGGAAATGATTTGTGGTACTTCACCTTCCCACTTCTTCAGGCCATTTCTGGATGTGTCTTTCCACTGCAGCCCAGCCACAAATGGCACGCGGTCATTGTACTGCACCTCAAAGTTGGTGCTGCTCTGCTGGTAAACCTGAGAGTTGTGTGAGTGCTGCAGCTGGGTTCTATAATTCACCTGTTTTTCCAGGACTTGCATGGTAAACTGGAAAACAAGTGAAGCAAATTTAAATAAAAACAGGATCCCATCTTCAGGGCTGTTTAAGCTAACACACACACACAGAGTAGCAGGAAGGTCACAGCTAGTGCCTCTGCTCTGCACATTTGCCATCCACTTTACAGCTTTTCATCCACGCTGACCAATTACAGACTGGAATTTCCTTAATATGCATTTGTTACATCTACTGCAGATTCAAAAAGGAAAATTTCCACTAATTTTTAGACCCTTTACTTTGTTGGAAAAAAAAAGAAGACCATAATGCTATAATTCTAGATCAGCCTATGCTGGAATCACAGATAAATTCTATGCTTACAGGTACTCCCTATGGAAATAGAATAATGACAATCCATCTCAGAATACTATTACCTATTCCAATACAATATCAGAGAAGACCTGCACCTTCTAAGAAATAACTCAGAAATTTACAGGAATAGTGCCTGTAGCTTCCCTAAGAACTTTCTACAAATAAAACAAAAGATAACAGGGTATGCCATTATAAATAATTATTTTCTTTCTTTTTGTAGCCTATAGAATGTGCTTCAAAAGAAGGTATAAACCCTTTCTGAGGCTTTTAATTATATTTTACTACATGGGAAAACTTTTTACTGATCCTGGGTAAAAATCAATTTATAAAAAAAAAAAACCCCAAACGAACAGGTCTGATCTTAGTTCAGCTACCGCATTACATATCAGCTTCCACCTAAGTGTTGTAATATTCTGAGTTATTATAACCTGCACCCTCCATACACATTGTGTGAGCAAAGCAATCTTCATAAATCTCTGCAATCATTTTATATGTGCAAACTCTGCAAAAACCCAGACCACATTACACCCAAACTTTTTTAGTGTTTGAAAATTCCATCTACTGGGTTTCTCTTGTGCATTTTAAATGTCAGTGATCTCTATATGCTTGGGTTAAGACCTTACCCAACTCAAATTTACTAGGTCTGGATATCTGACTTATATTATTAATACATAATAGAAAAAAAAAGTCTTAATAAAATTCATCCTAAATTTTTTCTTATTTTGTCTGTTAATTATTTGAAGTGAAGATCTTACTCTTCAACAATCATGATTACCTCCATGAAATAGTTGACTAGAGATGAACTGGAACTGTTCTTAAATGCTTGGCTGATCAGCAGTTTTTTCTTATTGTTTATTTCATCCCAGTGTTTCCCATAGTTCACTTCCATCTGTGAGGAAAGCCAAGATGCACCCACTTCATGTTTCAGGTGAACCTAAAGAACAGAAAACCACCTTTTTCCTGCAAACCATGCTTTCTCTTTTATTCATGGCTGTTAGTTGCCTGTAGAAATATTCTCAACTAGCAAGCAAGACTAAAGCAGAAAGGATTGCAAATTTTCCAAAGAAAAATCATGTTCCATCAGAAGATATAAATTCAGTATACAAAGCCCAAAACTTTTTGTCTATGCACTACCACTCAAATTACTTTTCTCAAAAGCTACAGTAACTGGACTCAGGTACTCCTGATGGACTGTCCCACATGAATTCACCATGCAGCTGCAAAGCCTGGCAAGATCTTGTTTCATGGGAAATCCTAACACTTCTTCGCTTCAGTCCAACTTGGAACAAAAGCAAATTTGAAAGGATACAAAATTTCCCTTTAATTCAGAAGCTTATTTTTCAGCCAGCTCTCAGTTCTGCAGCAAATACCCAGTATTAATGGTGATTTACCTTTAAATTAACCTTTGTCTTCATGCCATCTGTAAAGGAAGAAATTTTAAACAGATCTGCTTTTCTGAATGAATGGGTCACACACACTGAGATTTCTAAGAAAGCATACAAATCTGAATCAGAAAATTAATACAAAACATTGTAAAATGCCTTATTTTCCAGACATACAACTTCTGAATAAGCAAAGAGAGTTCCTGACTTTTAGTTACAAGAAGGATAGAACAAGATAAATCATAAACTTATCAATACTATTGTTTTATATATAACAAAAATTTTCACAACAGACATTCTGCAGAAGTTCTGTGAATTAATACATTAAAAATGACATCACTGGAGACTTCCATCACAGCTGTAATGGACCGCACAAATTAGCAGCTTGATTAGATATCTTTGTCTACACAGAAAGCAAAGAGAAACAGGATGAGAAGACTGATCTAAAAATGACATCTTGAGCATTGCTTTGTTTAAGCCCCCAGTATGTGAGTAACACAAGGGTACTGAGCCCATAAGTACAAGTGCTTTGGTCAGTATCTCTACCTTGTGATTATAGGTCGGAGTCTGCATGCAGTGAAATTCATGCCCAACATCAAGTCTGTACATGCCACGTGTACCTGTCTCCATTTTAATCTTTTGCTGCATACTGCATTCATGATGAAGATTTTTTGCCTCTCCTGTTCAAGTTAAATCACAAAGTTACCTATTCAAATAAATCAGAAGTAAACTTTCAAAATGTTAATAGTATCAATCTAGTGCTGGCTTCAAGGTTTCCATTTTTCAAAAACATTGAAGTGAGATTTGTCTATTTTTACAGATATATACTTCTTGATTTATCCTACCAATCCAAAGGAAAGGACACATTTAATGAACCTGCATTTAAGAACAGTGAGTTTGTATTCGCTAGATAAGTGATTTACATCTATGAAAATGGAAACACTACCACAGTGAAAAGTAAAAGACAAGTAGACATTTAATTAATGTAAAAGGTCTGGCAGTATGTTTTGCAGTCTAAAGGTACTGACCAGGTTTTGTGAAGATTGGTGCCAATACTGGTGTAACTGCATTACCATGAAGTCCAGCTCAAGAATTATCTTCACTATCTACTCAAGATCTAGACACATTTTAAAGACACTGTTTCTGACACCTGAACTTATTTTCCTGTTACATGTATGTCCAACCTAACAGCAATCAACAGCTTGGCACTTCTGACTACAGACATGCAAAACAATTTGTAAAACTTTGGAAAAAATGCGTTAGACATTACAAATTTTTATTGTTTTCCACAAGCTGTACTACAAATGAAAATCCTAAGAATAACCATTTTACAGGCTTCACATGTATGAGTTTGGGCCTTTGTTTACTTTATACTCTATTAAAATCTAAGATGTTTCTAAGTTCAGACAATTGGAAACAGCTGGTTTGTATTAAGAATGGAATGAAAATGATCCAATGATTTAGGCCAATTTTGTTTAAGAAAAGCAAAGGCTCTCCTTTGATGTTTACCATATTTCCATGTTCTTTCACTCACTTTTTCTTCAGAAGCAATAACTAACTAAATAAAAGCAGCCACTAAGTTTATTACTTACATGCAGTTTTACCTGGGTGAAGTAAAAGTACCACAAACTAACCATGATGAACCTTTGTAGCTTTCCTGGGGTCTCACAATATTTAATGATTTTCTGTTACCACTCAGCTCCTGACATCATGACATTACATCTTAAACAAAAATCAATAATGAACTTCTAGCCCTTGACCTCACTGAGAAAAAGTTTAAATAACGAATCTGAAGTTTCAATCAATAAGTAGGATTACTTTTTGCCTTTTTTTTTTTTCTTTCTAAATCCAGTACAAGGACACACTTGCTGACCACTTCAGGTAGAACAGTTGCCAAACTGGGTTTATGTCAAAATATGACTTAAGCTCTAACTATATAACTCCATAATTACATAGCTATAGCTAGACATCATCTAATACTGTTATAAGTGTTCATGTATGTTTCTGTTTGTGTGTATAAAATACCCTGAGCAGCATGCCATTTTTAGCAAAATTATGGGGTCATACCTGTGTAGGTTTAAGAAAACTTTACTACTCATATTGCTGCATAATCTCTCTGAATGTGCAACATACTTTACATACACAATCACCCCATAAATGCTTATCATGACTAGCTACTACAAGTATTCAATACCTTGATATAATTGTACTGATGTTCACCTGCTTTGTCCAAGAAAATTAATGCACAGTTCATACATTGTAGTCAGGAGAACACAGCCAACTGTTTCCCAGAAACAGTCCCTCATATTTTTAAGTGTATGTATGCAACCATTCATTTTGTATAAACACCTGAGAACATGAATTAGGAGCAATTCCCATTGAAAAAGTGATTTTTAATCAAACATTGGACATGCTTGTAAAAAGCACATTAAAAAATTAATTGTTTTTCATAAGCAGAATCACAGAGTAAAGTTTATCCAAATGAAAACAGAAACTCGTCCTAGGTCTCAGATCACAGTTTACAAATCAACAGAAATCTTTCCTGTTAAAAGAGTGTCCTAATCATACAGGCAAATAACTTGCAGAAAAATGAGACAAACAGAATGCTTTTACTTTCCCTCTTTTTCACTGTACCTAGGAGTCCATATTTTATCCTCAAACTGTGAGACCACAAGCCCTCACGTTGCAGGAGAAGACCGATAATGTGAATTCCAAGAACACCTGGAAGGTAAGTCTCCCCTTCCAATGAGTATTGTCTCAGGTTATCATCAACATTTCTCTCCAGAAATGCTACAAAAAGAGAAGAAGTGATTATGCAGTGGTAGAACACGAAGTTACTTTAGCTAGCAATAAAAGGAATACCACAGCAGGAAAACCACAAATGCATTCAGTCTCATCCCGTCTAACTGAGGAACCCCATGATGTACTCCTTGTGTAGTACACACAAAGACAGAGCTGGATGTTCAGTCTCTTTCTCCAACTACGTATACAGCCTGTAGACCATATTTCTCAGATCCTGCTTAAAGTTTAGTGAAATGAAACCAGCCAAAGCTGCTTCTAAAGGAAATCAATTCTAACAGATTGATCTTTTAATTAACTAAAACCTAACATGAACATGTGGCTATTTACTTCTACGTTAAGTCAGAGCGTGTTGTGGCTTTGCAACAGAAGAACTGGTACAGCCCAGTTCTCAGGGGATAAGAGTTTGAAATCAGACCAGAACTGTTTTTAGATGCAGTCACTGGCAAACCATGTGAATGCTAAGGATGAAGATTTCACCAAAAGATGATCTCCCAAAACCCAAACTGGCATTCTGCATTCCTTAAAAGTTAGTTTTATTTTAAAATATTGCATAGTCCTATGACATTTCAATGTCTTTTCCACATGGAGACTACAGCAAGAAATACCAAGGAAAAAAATGAGAGCCTTAGACTTAAATTACTCGTTTAGTCCACTGTATTAATTTACCTTTAACGAATTGACGTTATACAAATAGTAAAGCTCTCTTTCTGATACTTTCTTTTATATTGTCCTCTTAGTGTATTTGTGGAAAAAAAAAAAAAATTTCAAGATTTTTAGAACAACAGGTCTTAAGAGACATTTAGCTACATATATGTGTATCTGGACTGTTTCGTACCAGCAAAAGTGAAAACCAGGAAATATTGTAAGAACTGTTGTTATTTTGGCATTTTTTTGTTAAGTGATTCCTTACATCTTACTTCCTCCATCCTCTTCAACAGTAATTAAAAACAGACTTAAAAACCAATTTATTTTATAATTCCTATTATTCTGAAATACATTGTCATGGTTTAGCCAGCAACTAAGTACCACGCAGCTGGTCACTCACTCCTCCCCCCTTCCACCCCGGTGGGATGGGAAGGAGAATCAGAAAACGGTAAAACCTGTGGGTTGAGATAAGAACAGTTAAGATAACTTAAAAGTTAATAATCATAATAATGATAATTGTAACAAAAAGGGAGATAACAAAGAGAGAGGAATAAAACCCAAGGGACAAAACCAAGTGATGCACAATACAATTGCTCACCACCCGCTGACTGATGCCCAGCCTGTCCCTGAGCAGCGATCAGCCCCTCCTGGTCAACTCCCCCCAGTTTCCATACTGGGCACAATGTTCTATGGTATGGAATATCTGTTTGGCTGGTTGGGGTCAGCTGTCCTGGCTGTGCTCGCTCCCAGCATTTTGTGCACCTCCTTGTTGGCAAAGCATGGAAAACTAAAACGTCCCTGAATTCGACTAAGCACTACTTAGCAACAACTAAAACATCACTGTGTTATCAACATTATTCTCATACTAAATCCAAAACACAGCATTGTACCAGCTACTAGGAAGAAAATTAATTGTATCCCAGTCAAAACCAGGACATACATATTAGTACTAATTTATCAAGGATAATAATTTTAAAAGAGCAGTCTTACTGATTTGAAAGGAACTTTAGAAATACGTGTCCAAAACCAGGCAGCCCTAATATATAAGGGCTCCAGGCAACCCTAGGGCACCAGAACTTAAATTTATAGAGCAAATACTTATTGTCCTCTAACCTGAAAGAAATGCAGCATCCTTCAATAAATTATTCAGGGATACTGAGAAAGCTATCTTCTTGCCAAGTTGTTTAGTGATGTTTCCAGACAGAACGATAGGACTGCTTTCCTTTATCAGCTTTACCTCCAACTGGGTCATGTATCTCTGCTCTCCACTCACCATCTGCAAATCGCTCATTCCCTATAATAAACAAACAAATAATAAATTAAAAAAAACACAAAACCAAAACCCAACCCACTCAACAATACAAATTGATTAAGTTTTGAGATAGCAATAGTATAGACTTGGGCATTTCAGAAATTAGATGAGAGGAGGAATTAGAGATATTTTTTTCCATACACCAAACAACCCCCCTTCCACGCCCCAAACAATAAAACTTGCTGTTAGTAAATAATGGGGAGAAAGGATGGATTTGTTTTTCCAGTTATACAAAAATCACAGTGGTGTGAGATGCTATTTCCTTCACCTCCTGCTGGCTTCAGTAGTGACTGAAATCACTAAGAATGTTACAATACTGGGCCAAAAAATAATATGGTGTTACTGAAAATATTGGCAGTGTCACAGAGGCAACTAGATTTAGGTTGGACTAGATGCAAATGCAACAATCTGCAACACCAATTAGTGTCTGGGTTTGTGAGAAACATCCAAAATCTTTGCTGAAACATTACTCTAGAAAAAAATAAATCTGTTAAATAATGTGCTCACTCTAGGAAAGTGTTTGAAACTGACTGGCTTTGGAGGCCCACATAAGACATGGCATTCTGCTATGGGTATGAATTGCACAATGAAAAAATTGTTCAAGTCCTGGAATATGAACAAAAATGTCAGCAGAGTTTCAGTGATAAACTCCTACCTGCATTTTTGTTTGTTTTTTCATTTCAGAGTTGAAACATTGGCATTCTCTTGTTTATTCCCTAGTGCTTTAAAGAAAAAAAAATCTGTGATATTAAGAACAGTATCTTAGAGATTCTTACGTCTACAGAGTCCACAGAAGTGAAGAAATCAGCCTGGGCTTACTCAGAGTCTTTATGCGTGGTCAGAATACAGGTGTGAAAAACTGTGTGACTACATATGCACATAATGAGCCTAAGTCCACAGGAGTCAATGTGACGTTCTCTACTAACTTAACACTGGAAGCAACCCAAAGGTTTTGAGTACATCTAAATGTGAAAAATTGCTTTAGATTACTTGCAGAAGCCATGCCTTAAAAGCTTTTAAAACACATCAATTTAGCATTGAGTCTCTCTCAAAAATACATAATAAAGAGAACTGGTAATTTCTCTGATGGATTGCTCACAAAACTATTTTTCAATATGAGTGTTTTTCACTGCCTTTCTTTTCTGTGCTTTATTTAAGTATTCATCCTAGTATGAGAGCTCACGACCTGAAAACATACCTTAATGTAATATACATCTCGGTCATCTACTATCAGCTCCAGGTGTCCAATTCGTGAATTTTTAGAAAACTCAATTCTCCCTTGGAGAAAAATAAAACTGTTTACTTTTTCTGGATGTATACTGTTCAGTGATGCTTCATAAAAATGTACCCAGTTGCCTTTGTTGTGAATAACACATTTACAAAGTAAAAACATAATAAATATCAGAGCAGAGGAAAAAAGTTAGGAACACAGTTTGCAAAGGCATTGAAGTGTCCTCAGAACACACATCTCATTTTGAAAGAACATTCTGAGAATACTGATTGAGAAGAGGCAATGAAGCTGTCTCCAACAAACCAGCTTAGTTCTGCAAGTGATTTATACACTTCCTTTAAGTCTGTGCTAAAACTTGTAAACCGTGTTGTGTGGTGGAGACATTTCATGAGCTCAGAACACTGTGCACGCAAAGCTTTGCACAGTGTAGGTAAATCTTCCATGTAATCCATTTGAAAAAAACCAGGATCAAAAAAAAAATCTGGAGGGACAAATTCTAAATATGTGATATTTAAAATGTGATATAAAATGTGATATGTGATATAAAACGTCACTTGACCAGCATGTCAAAGAAGCTGAAATATGTTGTCTATATTATTACCATATATTTATCAGTTTATAGTTCATCAATCTGTCTGTTAATTTTGTTTTCTGTGTTACACTGTGATTGAAATGTTACTTTTTATTATAATGCACAGCAATATCATAGTCAGTACTTAATTGATTTGGCAACATGTAATTTTGTATCATAACTAACAGAATACAGCAAACTAAAAGTCAGGAATAGTAAGGCCAGTTCAGCATATGTAAAAGGTTACAGAACAATCCACTGTTTCCTTATCCTTAACTTCATCTGTACTGGTAAGAGTTTTCCTCCTTAACATGCGTTTGTGACCCAGGTACTGAACCTCTGACTGCGCAAAACAGTCTTAACCAAGATGCAAAAACTACTGGGAATGAGTGTTACCTAAAGCAGTAAACTGAATGGCTATCACACAATAATGCAATTTTAGCATTAGATTATTGACTGAAATATATTGATATTTCACTGTTAATTCTAACAAAGTTTTCCTAACTGACACGAACTGATGATCTGGTTCTTAGTTGAAAAACCTACCATCAATCTCGATTTTTTTTTTAGGCTGTATAAATTGGATTCTGAATTTCTTCTGAGACACACTAAAATTTAGGTCAACACCAACATCTCTTTTCAAGTCTGACTTCGGAGTTCCAATGAAGAAGTGAAGGACGGCTTCATTTGGGATCCATGAATTCTCCTGAAAGAAAGGATAACCACATTTGCAATTGGTACAGCATTTACAAAACAATCTATCACATTGAGTTACATCACATGATCATAGCCACCTTCACCACTACAATAATTTTTCACCTATCTGCTTTTCAAGATTTTCAGCAAGAAATTTCTATTTTTACCAGGCTGTATTTTCGACTCCCTGTCCAGTGCTTGTCTTGGGAAACGCTGTCTGAACACCTTGAATTTCACAGCATACTGATCTTCTCTTGAAATTATGCTGAATCCTGCCAAAATTTATGGAAAATCAGACCACACTTCCAGTTATAAATTTAAGCTCTCTAGCTCAGGCCTAAGTGACTAGAATTTGGCAGGGCTGCCTTAAGCCCTTACACTCTGGTGTCAGCAGTGGGATATGGCACACAGCCCCACGACCCTGCAGTGGGTGCCTTAGTTGACCGATTTGGCCTCACCCTGCCTACAGACATCAGATTCTCTGGCAGAGGAAAACGCCTGTTCCCTTTCCTGCTTTTATCAGAGAAAGTCAGAAAAACAAAATCACAAAGGGAAAGTTACTCTGCTTACTGCTCTTATCTCACTGTCTTAGAGAGACTGAGTAGTGTTCAAATACAGCCAAAGCCCAAACTGCCTCCCAGTAAAAAGAATCAGCTCAAGCCCAGCAGCATACTTGGGCTGTGATAGAAGAGAAGAGTCCAGCCACTGACTGTGTTAAACACCTATACTATCATTTTAGAAAAAGCCATAAATTCTTACTCTCCCCTCCAGAAGCTGAAAAGAATTCCTTCCCCAGGCTTGCCCAAAAGAACATATTAAAATAACTGACAGCCTTCTGGAGTGAATTCACTGGAGCCTAACTTCTGCTTTTAAACAAGGTGTTTAATGTAAATTAACAATTTGTGATTTGAGGGTTTTTTTGTCACAAACAAGTTGTTCAAGTGAGGCCACGTTGTTTGGTACTGGGCACCAAGCCAAAAATCCTGGTCCCTACTTCCACCTCTGTCAGTCTTATCTAACCAAATGACTTAATATTTGTGTGCACTGCTTTGTATATGGAAATAGTAGGTACCTACTATCAGCATCAGTAATTTGTTTTCAACATATTTTCCCACTATGATAAGAATGGAGATAATAATAATATAGACCTTGAAAGCCAGTTAAGTTGAATATACAGTACTGAGATACACCATTCTTTCATCAGCATAACAAACTAAAACTAAAGCCAAAGTAAAGCATGCCATAATTGTACCTGAGGAATATAGTCATATGCAGCTTCCACAACATACTGCTGCAGGCCTCTGTCTTGCTTAGTTAATGTGACAGCCACTCTCAAAGGTCCAGTAAGGGGGAAAACCGAACCGCTGGCTGGGTCAGGATATGACATTTCAGAACACAGCTGCCAGCCGATAATCTCAGACACTGGTGGAAGACAACAGTTGAACATCCAGTTAGCACAACAGAGAAAACATGCACTCAAGACCTTTTAGAACTAATATGTAAAAAAGAAATTCTACTGAATAAAATGATCTGTAATGTACATTTCAGAGTGATGAAGCTTTCTAAGACAAACACAATAGCTAAACTCACCTTCCTCCCTAGTACAAGATCTGGTTTCTGTGTGGTCTTGGAAAACATCTATATCTTCTGTCTCATCCACCATTGTGAAGTAGAGTTTAGAGCTACAACCAAGAATTTAAAACAGTCACTTAAAAACAGTTATGCTAAAGTTACAGCAATATTTAAACAAAATTATCGGTTATATGCCATCTTCTCCCAGATAGGAAAAACAAGAAAGATGACATTCCGCTAAGGTCAGCCTACATTTCTACTAATTAGCATTGATTTTTATCCACACTTTCCATGTTTAATCTGTCACTATCTTGAGATTCTTCTGCAGTTCTTCACAGTCAGTATCAGATTTCTCTGTTCTGATCAATTTGGTGTAGTCAGCTTATTGCAACTCCACTCCCATCCTGGCTTCTAGACTTTTTTCCCCCCTTAGGCTATGTATGGACATCAGCTTCATTCCAGCCTTGAAGTTCTTCCAAGAACTTCAGAACTTCACTAAACTGCTTGTATAAGAATTGTGGTGTCTGCATGTGATGGCAGCAAGCGAGTTAATGCAGTATCTAATAGACTTTACAGTCAGTCTTTCATTCAAATAACACACAATATAGGTTTGTAATTATTTTGACTTTCTCTCTGATCTGTCATCCATCCTAGTTGACAGAAATAGAATTAATTCAGTAAGTTTCTCAAAGTCCTAATGGAATGGATCATTTAAATGTGAAGTCCAGAGCCTTTTAGCTCTTTTCCAAACTGCATATCCTGCAGTACCACAATGTCCCAAATCAAGGAATGACAATCTACATACTGTACATACTTCATTCATTTGTTGTCATGTCTAAGAGGCATGTAGTCGACATGTCATTTACAATATGTGCCTTCTACTTGGACTTCTATCAAATCTAAAAGTCCAAAGAAAAGAGAAAGCCAGCAGAAAAAAAAATGAGCTAAAAAGCCCAGCTTGCATTAATACAAATAATTAATCTGCTTAACATGAGACAGTTGTTGAGGTGGTACTTTACAATGTAACCTTTACCTAACATTAAAGAAGTTAACTAAAAACTCACAGGAAGGGTATAAGCACAACTTTCAGTTCTATATTACAAATTACTCCATTGTTTTCCTAATACCATTCTGTACCCAGTTTCACTAAATACCATCTATAGAAGTAATGCTAAGCTTTTCCTCCACCACTTTAATACCCTGAACTAGATTCTTTGGACATTAAAGTCCCAGAAACAGCACTGACATTCAGTAGGAAAAAACAGGGGAGTACGAAAAATTAATTTACATCTTTTACCATAAGTCTTTGACTTGAATGTATGTATTTATGGTAAAACAATGCAAAATGCACAGAATAATTTCCCCTTCCTTTTCTTCTGAATGGCAGATTTGCACTATGAGTCATACTGAAACAGCTTGTTTTCTGACAAAATACATTTCTGCTCTATTAATTAGCCTGCTGGTTAAGTTCTGATTCAAGAAAGTTAACACAGTCACTATTTTAGGACGATGTCCTTGCTTAATCTTACCTGAAATTAATTATCTCCATAGATTCTTCTGGAGTGTTCAAGAAAACTTTGAGCTCTTGCCCTTTTTTTACCTGGATTCCCCCATCAAGACTAGTAGATGTCCTCATTCCTGTTAACCAGCCTAGGCCAGCTTGTCCCAGAGTCCCCACAGTTCCCATTTGGATAGAAAGCTGGACAAACGCACTGGTGAAAGATTCAGACACATATTCTTCTATGAAAAGCACTTTGGTTTTAAAGCACTTAATTTAAACCATGGGCTGCTCATCCTCTTCAACAAATACATAGTGTTTGATGCTGTTAACACAGTATATTCTAACATAAAAATCACAATGACTATTTTGTTTCAGGAAGTAACTGAAAAAATTGTATGTACACAGACATACACTTTCTAACATGAATTAAAGTATAGTTTTACTGTATCTCCTCAGTAAGGGATTTGAACCCAGACTTCAGCATGAAATATCAGGAAAGAGAAAGCGATTAGAATTGAGTATCGTGGTCTAAGTTTATCTGTGTCTATACAGAGTTCAGTAAATGTATTCAGTATACATAAAAAGCTACAATAGCCAGGTAAGGAAAGACAGGGTTAAGTCATCCATTGGTTTGTAGGTCCATAACCTGTAACTGCATGTCTGATCCCGAGAAAAATCAAAAATGCCATCGCTGTAACAAGTAAAGCATTCAGAAGACCATCTTCATGCAAGCATTTAGCAATTTGATTTACAGATAGGGAGGAATAGGCAGCTTAAAACAGTGCTGAAAAGGCACAGCAATAGAGTTCAAAATCAGAGAGGCAGGATAGGAAACCACTGCTGTCCTTATAACATAGCAAACATTCAGCAATATAAGGTTGATGACTGCTTGAGTTCTTCAGGAATCTCCTAACTGATTACAGTGGACATTCACATAAAACTTTCACATAAGGAATTACTACTTGACACCAGGAATATGTGGAAGTGACACATTTGCAGCAGTTATTACCTTGGCTTGATATATCCATTTAGAAAGAAATTTGACTGTTGTTTGAAATCTGCGTTCCCCTTGATTTTTATTTTGATTGCTGCTGAGGCATTGACTGCCAGCTGAACAGGAAAGCCTGAAATTGCTGGAAATTGCAATTCTTCGGTGGCCAAACTTAGCCTTTTATTAAACTGGACCTCTTGCCCCTAAGGTGCAAAAACCCAAACAAAAAATGAAATTTTATTTGGCATAATAGAGTCAGCATTCAAGATTTTTTTCCAGACATAACTATCCACTGCATTTGCCTGTTGTGAAAGTGTTTTTAACTGAGCTGATTTGGGAAGTAAGGTAGAAAGCAGGCCAAAGCCTGCATCTCTCCAGGGAATGAGTCAGACACTAGTCCAGTTAAAGAAAGAATTATTTTTCATTTAAACATCGATGGATTTGAATGAGAAAAGCAAGACATAAGAAGTATCACGGAACAGAATAAGGCCTTGCCTAATGTATTGAATACTGTTTAAAACCAATATATACTGGTGTCTTACAGAGTTCAATTTGGAGAAACAATAAGTAATATTTTGTATCTTTTACATATCGGTCAGAAACTGGTTTCTCAAGGCACTTACTTTCAAATAGAAAAAAAAAAGTTCTTTTTACCTTCAGAAGTTTGACAGTCAACTCAGCCAAATTTAAAGAATAATGTTTCATTTGTTTTCTTAAATCTTCACAATCCAAGAAGCTCAGTTCATTTCCAAAGATCTTGATGCTTAGCTCACATTTCAGCGTCTCCTTTCTCACCGTTCTCTCAGTGAACTGACATGTGATAAAGAAATAAATCAGGACAAGAATGATGTTTATACTAATATCTTTTCAAACTCATAATAAACAATTCCTCAGTGCAGGCTATGATATTAAGTAAACAGACATTAGGCTCACTTTCATAAATATTTCAAGACCACTTAAGACCCTGGATTAGTACTTGTTCTTTCCAGCTAAACTTCAGCTCCATACCACACAAGCTGATTTTCACTATGAACACAGGTAATGTCTAGTCCTAAGATGACTGGGCAAAAGGACAAGAATTGCAATACATACCTACAAACAGACGAAGCTTTGAAAAATACAGCCTCAATTAATACAACAGTATGGGTGCCATGATTGCTAAATAAACTGCTAAGAAGCAAAAGTTCTACCTTTTGCCTCTTTATGAATAAACACAACAGCAACACTGTAAGAACAAACTCTAAGAAGATGAGTCCCAAGACGACAGATGGTCTAAGACAAACTAAATAAATCATGGTCCCCAAGTTTTCCAGATAATACATCAATAATTGCAGACAATTCCCAAAGCTTTCCTGTTAGAGACATAGAACATAGCTCTCCCCAAACATGGATAAATTCACAAAGGGTCAACGACACCAAACTGGGAAGTCAGATCACAAACAGCATGACTCAGAAACCTAACATCAAGCAGCTGTTTACAGTGCTGCAGAAGTCATTAGATAAAAGGACATCAGTATAAAGAGGATCAGAGCTCAAAATAGTGGGAGGAAGCCCAAAACACAGGCAGCATACTCCCCTGGCTGATAGTCATTGTTTTGAGACAATAAAACAACCTGAAAAACTGAAGAACTGGCTCTTTGTAGCTTTGTATTATATGCAGCTGTTAAGTTCTCTGCAAGTGAGTGGAACAAGTTACATATGCTTTATGCAAAGGAGTCACAGTAATACAGAGCAGTTGTCCATTGCTAGATGGGGCTCTAAGTTTAACTGAGGAATGTAATTAATTTTTCCAAGATATAGAGTCAGTTACCTTTTTGACTAACTCACTCATCTTGCTGTACTTTCTACCAGGACACTTCTGGTTAGCTTTTCTCATCTTTGCCTTGCCAGACTTGGTCACAAGATGATCAGCAGGGCTGTATCGCTTCGAAGTCAGCTTCCTCTGCTTCACTTTTCCTGCTCTTTCCACCGGGTTTCCTGAGTTGTGGTTTCTTTCAGTAGCGTTTGCAAAAAAATAGTCACTGAAAGTAGCAGTCTTCTGCCCAAAAATCTTCTGCACAAGAGCTTCAGCATTCTCTAGTCGTACACCAACCTAGGGGAAAGCATATGGCATTGAAAAGTCTGACAATAAGAGGCATAAGCCATGTCCAGTTCTATACGCAGAGATTAAAAAAATACATCCAGATGCAACCTTTAGGTTTTTGTCCAAAGAAAGATTTGCCATACAAGATCACAGTGGTCTACAAAGTTTAGCATCCTACCTCATGCAGCATACAATACTGGATATTTCAGTATTAAATATTTCCAGTAATAACTCTTTAGTTTGTTGACTATGTGAAGCTCAGTATAAAATAAAAATCCTTTTATATTCAGGTATTGGTTTATTTACAGCATGATAGGACAGTTTGAGCTACTGCTACTTTAGCATGTTACAAATAGTATTTTGGTTGGAAAACAGTAACACATCCTTTAATGCTCCTGAAATAAGACTCTGTTTGGAACTTTGACTAAAATAGTATTACTAACACATACAAATCCAGAGTATATGACACTGAAAAAAATATTTTGTTCCCTTGCAAGCTTAAACTTGAGATCTGAAGGCTACATTAAATTCTTTCTTTCACATACACATTTTTACCTGCAGTAAAGAGTCCATATGCCAAACATTGCTTTCTCTTAGAGGCACAATTAAAGATGACATGGTTGCAGGCAGGTTGTTTAAATATCCCAAGCATTGGATGCTCAATGGGACTAGAACAGTGACTTCAGTTAGGTATATACGACTGTCTCCTGTATTAGAGGAACGGTGTACTCCAGCCAATCCATTTTCCACTGTAAGTCAACCAAAGAAATTTTTCCATCCTAAACAGGAGCTAGACCAGTGTCTCAGAAAGCATGGACTTCTATCTTTGATTTGAATCAACAACAAGAGCTGAACAGAACTCACTTGGCTACTGTATGGTACTATCAGAGTGAAAGTGGGTTTATTATGACTAAGTCCATTACACAAAGGAGCCATCAGTCTGAGGCAACTTTGCTGTAGCAGTGAAAAGCATACTTTGCTAAAGGAACTGTAATGGGAAAAGAGAAAATATTTCTTTTTACCTCAATACACCAAGTGTCCCTTGAGAAGAGGGATTAAAAAAAAAATAAAAAAAATCCATAAACTTGCCTCCAGTAGATTTATAGCCTGCCCCATAAGGTGAACAGTCAAATTTGTCATGACTGATCGTGGTAGAAAAGATGCAGGAGAAAAGACCACTGATGCCTCCATATTTGCACCTGCACCAGCTGCAACAGAAAATATCAGATGTCTGTCATTTGAAGATCAGCTATTCTCATATAATTTGCAAGTCTCATCGTTCTTTTGGAAACTGCAACTCTGGTCATTAAGAAGATGGTGAATAAAACATTAAGTCAGCAGGTGAAATCATTTAAGTTTTTAGTATAGCAAAGACTTTAACGGACATTACTGAAAGCCTATCATCTGACTAACACTAAAAGAAGAGCATTTATAATACATATTGTCACAATTGCACTGGAAGAGATGGACAGAAAATCAAAATGTTACTCTGAAAAATATTATCTAGCGTTTTTGCTAAAAACAAATGATGAACAGATAGTAAAACAGGAAGGAATTAGTCTGAATCTTTTCTTATACCAAGGAAAGCACATGAATTAGAAGAAAAAAATACACCCCAATCTCCTGTTGCTGCAAAGGAAGCTCACTAAGGAAGGAAACAAAAGTCAATGTTCACAAAAATAATCTAAAAAGTTCATTGGTTCTTATTCTCCTCTCTCACAAAAGGCAAAGCTGCAAGGTGTCTGGCTTGCTGGAATTGCATTTGATATACTCCAGTTAAGGTCAGAGCAGAATCAAGCCTACATTTGCATATCTGGGTACTATTAAGTCATAAAAATTAAAATTCTCTGGAGCAAGATGTAAAGGACCAGAAAAGCCATGTGGGATTTTAATAATCCATATACTACAAAGCATTAAGTTCTAAAATTCCACATACCTGAGTGGAACGTGATATCGGAATATGAGGAGTATTTCCATGTCTCCTGGTCAAAATCTCTGCTAAGGATTTCATCAGGAATAGAATCTCGAAGGTGCTCCTTCAATGGATCATCTGTCTCCAGGAGCTGAGAGAGATGACTCCAAACAAAGGAGCCCACTTAAATTAAAGAAAGAAAAGCAATTGGAAATTAAATTAAAACCGTTTTAAAAACTGATACAGAGAACCTTTTTATTTATTTATTTATACCAGAATTAATCATAAACCATTCCCCTGACCACAGCAGAATTCATTCATTTTCAGCACCATTAAAATCAGTCTGATGTACCTATATTTACCACAGTCAACTTTTAAAATACTATCTTATTCTTTCCAGTATAGCATGCGAGGGACCATTCACTCCCTAGTTTCATTTATGCCTCTCAGCTAACCTAGGCAGGCAAGGAGGTAAGGTTAACCTACTTATTTACTGTTTGCAAAGGATCTTCTACACTAAATTCAAAGGAATGCTGCAAAAAAAGATATAACTCTAACACAGATGTTAAGCACAGGTTGTACAGTTCAAATAATATTGTAGCTCAAATAATATTGGACTGTTTCTGTTCCTTCTTGAAAGAACAGATGCGACAGAATTATTTAAAAGATGGTTTTAAACTTCAACTTTAGCAGCATCACTCATTTTGTTCTTGAAAAATCACTGACCCAGTATACTGAAATATTAAAAAAAAAGAAGTAAATTTCAGTCTGAGATAGACAACAAGCACATGAAAAATCTTAAAATAACAGTTAAAACTATAAGCAGGAATAAACAAAGCCTTTTAAAGGCAAGCATTAAGCAACTTTAAATATAGGGAGGTCTATTAATCAAATACCCTACCATGAACACTGGTAACAACACTGGTAGACTTATAAGAGAAAATTGGCAATCAAGTTTCTTTACATACAACAAACAAATCATTCCAATACAAAGAATCTTTCTATACTGCGCAATGTACAACATTTCCACAAGCACTTCCAAGACAAAAAAAAAAAAGCACATATAGTTAAAACAGTTGTGATTCAGAATTAATATTTCTGCATGACATGGTGCCGGTTCATGGTTTTGGCCATGTATGTGCTGCGTTGGGGGGGCAAACATATTTCTTGTGTTCTGGAGTCTGGTTCTTAAATAGAGGTTTTCTTTTCTTCTGAAGATAAAAGATATTAGGCTCCAGTGCTAGTTCAATGCACAAACACTGAATACTGATATAATGGCATTTTTCACAATACAACTCCTTTTTTTCATATTGCTTTTTCTGAATGTGCCAACTAGAAATTAATATTCACTGTATGCCTTCAAAAGCACTTGTTACTCTATCCCAGCCGAAACCAGGACAATGAATTATTTGGGTGTTACATCAACCAAAGACAAAGGAAGGAAATTAACAAAATTCATGAGTACTGCATTAAATTGTTTAAATCATGCAACATTTTGGATGGACTTGTAGAACTCCTTCATAAATCAGACAATTATTTTTTCCCACAGGGAGCCACAGGGAGGAGAGTCACTGAGGGTACACCTTGACAGTATTTTGCAGGTTGATCCAATTTCTCTGTGTCTGAACTGTTAACAGAAGGGAACAAGTCCCCTCCAAACCACAAGCCACATCATCAGGTGAACACAATGCTGAGCCTGAACTCATAATCGCTGCAGGATATACTGGTCTGGACATAACATCCTGATAAAATGGATACACAGCTTTGAATTCAGAGTTGGCTAGGATCCAGACACATCAGAGGGCAGACAGAGCCTGCGTTCATCTGCCTGCAAACAATCTTACAGATACCCCTTTCATGTTTGCTCCTTCTTGACAGATTTAAAAGCAAAGGATTAGTCTAGAAGTATTCTTTGTTGAATGTGGTGAAACCACTTAGGAAAAAATCCCTTCTTCACCCAAAATACGGGATCAGCTTAAACATCTGTGTGCTTTGGTAATAAAGAGCTGATAGGATTCTGTACTTTTATAGAACCTACAGTTTCATTTCATAGTAGCCCAAGCAGCTTCTCCTTCAGATAAGGTACTTCAATAAAACAACTATTTTTAAACATAGCATAGAAGATTTTCTACTTGGCAGCAGTTCTCAATTCAGTCTCTCATGTCATTATTCTGGCTCAGAGCAGACAATAATTGGTCATGGAAACACAGACACAGGAAGCATAAATCAGAACAAACTATCAATAATTAAGACATTATACTTACGCTAACCTTTTCCCCAAATGACTGCTACACTGTTGGCTGGCTATTATATATTTGGATATATGATTAACACCCCTCACAAAGTCCTTTTCACAATATTCCTAATACAACATGTCCCATTTCCCACATTTTGCTTTTTCGCTGTGCTATAAGCAGTTTGCCATTAGATCCACAGTTCTCAAACTGTGATCCTTACAAGACTTTCAGTTGACCTGAAGAATCCCTTCTGGCACAGTGATGAAGCACCTCCCACTAAGCCTTGATGCTAACTACAGGAAGCCTTAAAGTTCCTATGCATCTTAAATCATCTAAATGAGAACCAACAGGCCTTTCTTTGCAGTCTTCAGATCTGCTTAGTTTCTGTCTAACGCTATCTTTAAAATACTGTGATCAATATCAAAACTATATCAACACTGATGTAAAACAACTGTAAAAGTGAACAGTACTAAAGACAGACCACGGCAGTGAGTCCTTATAACAAATATTTGTACTACATCAAGTAAACAAATAGTAAATGTGGAATATAGGAGCATTAAAAAGGTAATTAATAAATAGTTTATACCTGCAGTTTGCAATATTTTTTTCTGCCCCTTGTTTCTTTCTCAACTTAACAAAATGTAATTTGCAGTTATCCATTTGTATTTCTAACGCACTAAACATGAAAGATGTTCCATGCATCTCTTTCTCAAGACTATTCAGCTAATGAAATCTTGCCAGTAGAGCAAACTAATTCTATGAAGAGTCACTCCTTACTGACTATTGCTAAACTAACACTATCACAATTCCAATATGGGGCAATCATAGAAACAATCTTTTAAAAACAATTTACAAAGTATTAAGATTAAATAAAAATTGATATAGATTGGCACCATTACACCTGTAAAGTAAATGTTGTATTGAAGTATCATTCAGGAACCTGTAAGACTTCAGTAGTTGCTTGGCTAACCTTGACTGGATGTTTCTTTCAGCAAAGTCTTCTGTACTTGTTTAAATAACTCTTCATGTGGACATTTCATTGCTATATAATAAGCAGCAATCCTTATTTCCACATCTTCGCTGGTTGCTTGATACAGCTGAACTAATATAGCATTCTAAGAGAAAAAGATAAAAAGACAACCAAAAAAGAAAAAGATAATTATGATTTACTGCCCTAAAATACCTCATGTATGCACTTTCAGGTACAGGTGGGTTTTTCTTTCTGAAAGAGATAGCTATTGCTTTATACCTGACAAAGTCACTTCGTGCAACATGTATACAAATATATATACATATTCCCTATACTACCTTATCCACAAATTTCCAGAACAAACTGTCATTATGACCTGAATCCTATACCAACTAATTTATACAGGACTGTGCAACACAGAGCCTCACTTGCTAGCACTACTGTTAATTATGACTTTATTCCACCACAGGGAAGAGTTGTTCTATTACACTTCACACATGTGCCACAGCTAATACGCAGACAACAATAGCTACATTTTTGTTAACAGGCTATTAAGATCATTACTTCTGGTCTCAATCAAAGAGTAGGACTGTAGCAAATTTATTCAATATTTGCCTGCTATCAACAAATATGAATTGTCTGGTGAACTCCCAGGAATTAAGACATTGGTGACTGATATTAGTAACATTTCTATTGGCATTTAACATCCCCAGTCCACCCACAAGGTGTCAGTTTAGCAGTTGGTTTGCTAGACAATAATGGAGTGTATGATAACATACAGACTTCTTACTTTCAACAGGTCTAAGGCGCAACACCAAACTTCGCAACTACAGAACAAGCAGATTATGCCAATCCATGCTGCAATTAAATCTAAAAAAGCCATAGAAAATGCTTCTCCAAGTGCAAGTCCACATGGAACCTCTTGTTCTTCTAGAGCAGGATTGCCAGCTTTGCCCAGGATAGCACTCCTGGCTTTGCCATTCTTTTTGGTATCAAGTTATTTGAGATAAACAAGTTTTGTGTTTTCTTCTATTAAACCATTAACAAAATATTCTAACTATGACAGTGTATTGCCAATCACAACAAGCTTCTGACATTAATACTGAGCATTTCAGAGAATGATGAAGTGGAACAGACTACAGGAAACATCAAGTACTGTGGGTTTTCAGCCATAACCCACATAGACATAAGCCACCCAACTGAAGCAACTTTTTAAGAAGTCATAAACATTACTTCAGTCACTGGATGTGTTACCTCAACTATAGCAAAGCATATTATAAGTCTGTTCATCAGGGTGGTCCTACCAACCTCTTCAACAGCAGAGCAGCTCTGCTGGAAGACATGTTTACACTTATTCCTTATTTGCTTGCATGTTTCATAACTATTCCAGAAACTCTGGGAGAGTGCCAGGAAGCCATCAGTCAGCTGCTGGCAATAAATCACTTACCCTGACAGAACAGGGAATGCGCCTGAAGGCCTGGATAGCAGCGAGACGAATTTCGATTGGATTACTCTTCAGGGAAGCACACGAGCTCAAAGCAGGAGCTAGTGAAGCTGCTGCCAGTCCCGCATTTCCAATGGCTTTCAACACCAGTTGCATCTGTAAATACAAAGCAAGGTAGAATAAAACGTTCTCCGTATGTTGTCAGCTGTACATGAAATTTCATTGCATTAACATTTTCTGTGTAAAATTCTCTGTTTAAAACGATCACTGATCATTCGGGGGGTTTACTGCAGCCCCCATTGTACCAGTGCTTGCACAGCATCAAGGCTTTCTCTGTTTCTTACTCCACCTGCCCAATGAGTAGGCTGGGTGTGGGTAAGAGGCTGAGAGGGAACACAGCCAGGACTGATGTCCTGAATTTACCAAAGAAATATTCCAAACCATATGGCATCACTCCCAGCAATAAAACTGCGAGTGCAGCGGGGGTAGGGGTGGTTCCAGGGTATCCAGGGCTTAGGAACTGGCTCAGCACCAGTCTACTGGTGGTAAGCGATTGCTTTTGCCTCACTTTGGGGGATTTTTTTGTGGGTTTTGGGCTTTGTGGGCTTTTTCTCCCTCACTTACTAAACTGTCTTTATCTCAACCAATGAGTTTTCTCAGTTTTGCCCTTCCAATTCTCCCCCCCATTCCACTGCAGGGGGAGTAAGTAAGTGGCTGTGTGGCACTTAGCTGCCCACCGGGGTCAACCCACCACAGTAGAGTGGAGAAATTAGTGCCTTTCCCCACAGAGAAAGATTGCAATATAAGCTGAATAGACATTTGCTTCATTTGGTCAACTGCTAGCAAACCAGCACGTATAGGCATTCAGTCCAGCAGCACAACCCTAGCTTGGAACTACCCATATGGCACTGTCTTTGCCTAGCTGGCAGCAAGGGATGTAAAAGGAAGGAGGGAGAGAGCAGATGCTCAGGTGACTATACCAATCCCAGCGACAATCAGTTAGAGACGTTGAAACCAAAGCTTCTCTTGAAAATCCCACTTCACATCCATCTTTGGGAACTTAAATGGCTGTTTTGATTTTTTGAAATACTTCTTTCTAAGAGCTCAGTAGAGACCAGTGAGGTACCTCTGAGAGACATGAGACCACTCACCAGTGCGGTGAAGCCTCTTTCCAATGGAGAGCACAGACTTTAAAAGATAAATCAGCTATTCCATTTTTTTCTAATGAGAGCAATGTATCCCCAAACCACGTAAAATCCCAATTCTACCAAAATGAACTACGTAATTTCATATAGCAAATAGTAAGAAACTGAAAACATACACAGAAACTATGATTCTATGGCTAACAGGAAGACAAAATATTCAGCAATTGAATCTCTTTTGGTTTTTTAAATCATAATTTTGTTCAAGGGTCCAAATACATAAAATCTGCTTTTTAAGTTATTCCTTCCATTAATGGGGTAAGAATTAAAAGTTAATAGACTGCTCACACTGTATGAAGAAAAATAAAAGTCCCATGTGTTTAGCTTGCACACTGGAAAATTAAACAAACACAGATACATGAGATAAACTTAGCTCTTGGGTTTTTACTACTATAAAACACACAGTCACCAGTATCTCTGTTTTCTAAGCATGGTAAGGAAGAACTGATTGTTTAAGCAGATCATCAAGCAGAAGATATAAAGATATTTCTTCAACAGTGAATGTCAATTGAAGATAAAAAGCCCCAGAACTGTGACAGGAATTACTCCTAACTCAAGATCACACACAGCAACTAAGAACAATTTTCCTCTCCTGTTACTCTCCCAGTATCATGACTGACTTAGAGCCAGTAAAACTGTGACTCAGCAGAACTCACTAGCCAGCAGTAACACAGCTAATACTAACTGTACATGAATTTGAGTCAACAAAGGAATAGGAAACTTTCATTAACGTGCCATTTTACAGGGGAATGATGAAAGTTCTTCATACTGATCAACAGTATGAAGTTTGCTTCATCAGAAGACCCAAGACTTTTCCTTATTTAATTACACAAGAACATCCATGCTGATAGTTTGTATTTGTTGGATTACAAGATTTTATCTGCCCATCCTACCAAAGGATATTCATCTACGAAGTTTGTATTCATGGCTTTCTGGAAATCCACTGAATGTCATTTTTATCAAACAAGTTCTAGATCATAAAGGGAATAGAAAAGTAAAGCATTATATATTATGCTTCTGCATGACTGATACCTCCCCAAGTCGTTCTGAATCTTGCACAGTACAGTTTCCTGCCAAAAATTTCCCAAGAGTCCTCATCACACTCTGCACAGCAGGTACACCATCACAGGAGTTATAAGCTGAACAAAATCTATGTAAAAGAGCAGTTACTCCTAAGAAGCAGCTCTGGCTTGCTCCCGGTAACTTCAGCAAAGGCTGTAAACAAGCACAAAAAGAACAGGATGTTTCAGAAAAGTCATTCTCATGATTACTGTAGCACACCATAGAAAATAAATGTATCAAAATATTTACATACTAAAACTCAATCTCAACAATGCATGTTTTCAAACAGCCCTTACAGGATTTAAACAAAGAAACAAAAAAGGACAACCCTGAAGAGATATAGTAGAAAATTCTTCCACCTTCACAGGTAAACATACAGGCTAAATTAGGTCAACATGATACAGACCTCTGTTCTTTTCACAAGAAATCATGACCTGCGTGCTTAGGAATGAGTGTGAAAACAAATCTAAACTATGTTCTAGGACCCTCAAAATAGTAAAACTCTCACCAGTATAGAGTGTCTCTAAGTTCCACCTCAATACTTAGCAAAAAGCACTGACAGCTCAGTAAGTCATGGGCATTTCACCCATTTTTAGAATGAAAATTAGTTTTCCTGTCTCATAAACCTGCAAACTCCAAATTTCTGTATCCTCTGATTTACTGTCGAAAATTCCACCACTTCAACCAATGTTTGCGAAGCCCAAATGAAGTCAAGATGAATTATTTCACGTAGATGCTGTGGAAAGCCTTCTAACACCGAGAGCTGTTTTTTGTAACCCTGGTCAGAACCTGTATGATTGGGAACAGCAGGTTGTGATATACTCCGCAAGATTCTCCATTGCTCATCAATAGTTCATTAGCACATAAGAGAAACAGGCATAACATTTTACTTAACTAAAAATATTCTGAATTACTTATTTAAGCTACAAGACTATGATTTTACCGCCCAGAACAATGCAGCTTCACAAAAAAACATAGCAAGTCAAACTTCAGACTCTAAGAGCACAACAGATTACATGGTATAAACCCAGCAGAACAACAGATGTTTAAAGGAAAAATATACCACAAAATGGAGCCGGTATTACTCTGCCTACAATTAACTTAGTTAAAGAAAAATGTCAAAAGCTGCAGTAGCACTGCATACGCAGAGGACTGAAATGTCTCCAGGTGCTAAATACAAAGCTTGTAACAGACCAAACTGGAGAATAAAGCTCTCTGTCCAAAGCAGGGAGTAGCTGCAACAGCATCATTCTCCTCACACTGACCCAACCTTGAATCTCAAAACTAATTAGCCCAAATCAGTCCCTAGAGTCCACAGGGTAGTTCACACTTACTTTTTTTTTTTTTTTAAACTCTCTAGGCTACAAATGCAAATCAAGCTTCAGTGACGAAACATGACTGCATCCTCTTTTGGAATCAAGATTAGAATAGCCAGTAGTTTCACTATCAAAATTACCTGGACAGATACAGTTTTGTACAAATCTGAAAAAGACAGTTACTGTAAAATACAAAAACTACGAGCCAGCTACATTGATGATAAATTAAAAAAGAAAAAAAAACATCCACTCACAGCAAGAGCTTTGATCATGCCTGATGTGGGTTTAGGAATGAATGAAAATGACCAGAAGAAATATTCCACTTTGTCTTCCTCAACTTCTCCAGAAGCTATAATTTCTTTCATTAGGACAACACATGCCTCTGTAGCGCAAGATGGGAGAGCATCCATTAATGGCTGCCTGTAACACAAGAAAAAGTAGAGCAAATCTAAAATTATCAGAATACTCAAGAATCAAATGACAAACGCGTTGAGGTTGGGTTTCTTTCAAAGTACATAAAAGTCCACTGGCTTAGCAAATGCCAGATTCCATAGAAATCAACATTATCTTTTGCTTTAGTGACCTTAGAGAAATATGCCTCAGCCAAGATGTGATGAAGTGCACTGGTGTTTCAAGAACTGTATGTAACCACACTTTTAAGAAACTAACTCAGTTGCTTTCTCTGAAAATTAAACCAAAAACATATCCCAAGTTTGACTTCTAAAGACTGAGGTACCTTAAAGCATTGGTTTTATTAAGGTGTTTTTCTTTCATTTCACCAATAACAAATGAAAATACTAAAACTGAATTGACTAGCTTTTACTTCCTGTGCTTTTTGAGACCTTATCTAAGAGGAAAGGTTACACCAGTATGACAGATAATATACATTTCAGCTCTTAAGAGTCCCTCTGTAAATATTCTGTACCTACCTCCTATACTGGTGGATGGACATTTTTGCATTAACTAGGAAGCAGTTAAACTAAACTGAGTAAAGGCACTTGCACCAGAAAGTAGTCTGCATGGGATTCTTTATAGCTCCTAAAGTTAACAAGCTTGTCCTGAGTAAAATTCGTCTAAAGTTAATAAAGAAAGAGGCAGAGTAGTTTAGATGACTTTCTAATATTGAAGAATATTAGCATGACTATTTGTCAAAAGGTGAGAATAAATCTAAGCCAAAACAAAATTTGCCCCTTTTGCATGAAGTAAAGTTTAAGATATTGCTACAAACATAAAACCTGGCATTAGATTAATTTCAAACAGGCTGATGACATTTTGTACTGAAACCAAGTTAAAAACTTGTTTCTTTGTTTACACTTTTCAGAATACTGATTTTGGAGGGAGAAAAAAATTGTATTGATTTTAATAATACTGGATTAGTATTTCTGAAAGTCTCAAACCATTGGATGTGATCTATTCCTGACTGCAGAGGAGTGGGGGTCTTGATCTTTAAAGCTGCAGTTCAATGATTGGTATAAACCATCTCCAGATAAGGCTGCTACTGAAAGATGTGGCTCCACCACATCCATACTCCCAGTCTAACATTCGTCTCCTCTCCCCGATGAGTACTAAGGGCACTGAAGGTACAGATCCAGGTAAGCTTTTTCATAACGAATGGCAGTAGATGCTTAAATCCAGCAGCATGGATTTCCATCCATAACTCAAGTTTCCTGTTCACGTTGTTCCTGAAACAGGAAGTCTGTCTGTGGGAATAGGGATGGGACAGGAAAGTCTATTTTGTACACAACATTCATTCAGTAAGCAGAGAGTATCATCCTTCTGTCACATAAACAAGATCTGCAATACATATTCTTTCTTTCAAGTGCTCCAAATTTAAATTTAACATTTGGGCATGGATTTAAAGCATTGATCTATTTTAAATAATCACAAAACATTTCTGCCCTATATATGTTTTTTAATGCAATTACTAGAGGGGTCTTACCAGTTGTCTTTGCATTTAAATGAGGATCTTTGCCATAGTGCTTTTAAGGCCTCAAGAGAAAGATGTCGAAGCTCAAACACAAGAGTCATGAAGAGGTCTGCAGTCTGTAATAGGGCACAACAAATGTGGTATTACAGCTGTGCAGAAACAAGCTTTAGAGAACAAAGCACAAGAGACTTTGGGTTATACCAGTATTGCCATTAATTTACAATGTAACCAGACAGTAAAGCCTCCTCTCTTCCTTATGCCCCTATCTTCCTTCCCTCCCTTGCTTTTCTCTTCAGGCTGCAAACATGTAAGGACAACGGCTTTCACTAGGATGTTGATCAGTCCCTCAAGCAATACTGCTCACCAATCACTATGCACACTACTAGCATACAAATGAATAGTAAATCAAAATGCAGCACTGTGCTTACAATCCAGCAGAGATGGCCAAAATCTTCTCTGAGTTTGTATAGAAAGATCCTGATTTATGACCAGAACTGCTGACATAACCTTAACACAAAATGAAACAATAGTCAAGTTAACTTTATATTAGTCTTAAATTTATGAGAAAGACCATTTAACTTAATGTTAACTTAATGTTAACATTAACATTAACAATGCTTGAAATTTTTGCTTGAATACCCCTGGTGCTGTATGAAAATATTTCATCTTACTGGGGAAAACCCCAAGCATAACTGCTTTTACCACTGCATGCAGCATGGGATTAGTTAGAAGTGCAGTAGCAGAAGAGCTGTTCTCCCTGGCTAAGCTGAATTGCTACAACATACAGCAGCTATTTTACCTGCAGTACATTATCACATACACTTTTCAGTGTAAATAAATTCTAGCCCTTCATTCACAAGCTGCCCCTTGCTCTTGTGGGCAAAACAGAAAAACCTACTTGAGAGTTACTTCATTAAAAAGCCTAAGTATTTCAATCTAGCTGGACAGTTGAAGCTGAATAGTCTGCTTAATAATTTATTTGCATGTGCATGGGTAAAACAAATTAAGAGCAATTCAGAGCTGACTCATGCTTTTTTGTTAAGTAGCTACTTGTACTAGACTTTATATTAAAAAAACCCCAACACTTCCACTCCCCACTTAACTTATATGGCAGTATCAGTTTCCTATCAGCTGAAACAAATATTTTTCAGAAATACTTTTTTCAGAAATTTTTACTGCTTTGAGGTACTTTTGGATGTGTATTAAATTACCAGCAATAATTTTTATTTTCTAAAATGTGATGATAGAAATCAAATTAATCAAATATTGAATTGAACTGAACACATTATCAAAACAGAAGCCTTTCTATTTTTATGGAGTACAAACCTTTCAGAGTCATCCTGACTCAAATCAGGCTCTGTATTACCTACTCAGCCTATCCTCTGTTGAGAAAGGAGGATCTTTTCTCCTTTTTTCAGATTATTTTCATTTGCACATACACTGTTCATCACATTGTTATTTTGGCCTCAGTAGCAGCTTTTTGGAAAATGGTATTTTAAAGGCTAAATAGCATGTAGATGTGTTCCTCTGAGACCCGATCCAAAGTTCAAGAAGTGAGATAGGCCTCATTACCTGAAAAATTAGCAGAATATTAAAGACAGTAGCTTGTATGTTCATTTTAACCTAACTTTATAATGAACAAGTTTTAATCATGGTCCATGTCATACAGATTCATTTCAATTCTTTATTCACTTCAGATGTGAAAGGCTTAGATGTAGGACTACTGCTCTGGTTCCAAAGAAAACATTTTTCTTCATGTAGAAAACATATAAACAAAGTCTAATTCCACTAAGTCACATTTCCAAAGGTCTGGGGAAAGGCTTACTTTGACTTCCTGACCTTCCTTCCAGCAGCTGCTTCCAAAAGCAATGAAAAATTGGAATAAGCCAGTGCCAGCATTTGATTTTACTTTAAGACTGCCAAGACATTTTCAGTAAAAAGAAGCTGTCTTTCAGTAAGAAGATGGGAATAATTTCTTACCGTATTGTTTGATAGGCTGAGGGAATAATTTGTCAGATCCAATACAAACTTTGTTTATGTTTTTGTTCTTTTGGGACTTCTCTTTTTTTTAGCAATAGTATATTAATTTAATCAAATTGAAATTCATTCTTGTATATGAAGCCCTACATAGGTATTAATTCCAATAACATTTATCATTCCATAGCTAAAGTTCAGTTAGATCCACATGCATTCCGTTCCATCCCATCCCGTCATTACCTTTAAGGTCTGTTTAAAAACAAAATTACAAAATCCTGAACACTATGGAGCTAGAGAAACAGATTACATTTCATGGTCTATAAAATATTCAGAGAACTGTATCTAATGAAGTTCTTCCAAAGCATTTGTAAAATACAGGCCTTATAGGCATTTTTACACACTCAAATACACTATGGGCAGCATGATGAGGGGAGCTGGGGAGCCTCACATGTCATCACAAGGATCTGCATGTGCAGCTGCTGATGAGCTCAGGCAGCTCATCAGCTGGAGGCCCCAGCACAGCTCAAGATAAAGTTTCTAGACTGATATATTTCCAGGTGATATAATTTTAGATTGCAGACTGACTTAATTCTGCTTCACACCTGCTGACTAGACAAACTCCCATCTAATAACTCAGCGCAAAATTTTACAGAGAAACAGCTATTTTTACTTCCTAATAATAAAGCTTTAGAATTAACTGTCTGGTCAGGTGGGCTGTTTTTATGTTTTAAGGTAGGCTGCGTTGAAATTGAGCTGTCAGATAAACAGTAACCTCATAAATTCCTCTATTTGTAATATCATAATAACAAACTACATGCAAATTTGGGTCCCATTCCTACCCCCAAATGAAACATAAGGAAGCCTGGCTTTTATTCTACATAGAAGGTTGCTTTTCATTCTATCTGCAGACTTACTGTAGCTCTATTTAAAAAAAAAATAAAATTCTGCAAAAGTATAAACATGGTATAGTTCAGATTGGAAGGTAAAGTAGTAAAATGCTTCCCAATAAAAGTGTTTCTATTTATGATACATACAAACACTTACCCTTTGAAAGCTTAATAGCTTATTTCCTGCCAAGTATAACCCCATGTAATCACAAGGGAGGTTGCTTTGAAAATGTGTTCAATGAACATCTTTGGTTTTGCCTACTAATAGATGTTCTCAGTGAAAGTGTGAGACCTTCTCTCCAGTAAATTTAGTATATCTCTTTGGAATTACATAGCTGCCTCTTCTGTATGGAACTTCAGCTTGAACTTTTCAGCTGCCTGATCTCTTTTTTCAACTATATATATGTTAAGGAACAGGTGATTTCCTTGAATTGAAGACCAAGTGTGAAATCATATGGAGGTGACACACTCTTCTCCCTGAAGTCTACTGGTTGAACTATGGCTATTCTCTCCCCGTCATGGCATAACTTCCCTTCCTTCTGATCCTCATCAGTTCTTTCTTATTTGGTTTCTTAGCTTACCAGTTCACCTTATTTCACCCTCAATTTCAGGAAGCATGTAATTGTGCCTGGTCACGGACCAGATTTAAGTGACCTAACAGGCAATTCCCAATACTGTCTTCTAAGGCTTTCCAATTCAAAGCAGACAAAGACTTCTGTTCCTGTTAAAGTTATTATTATAGTCATACAGAAAAAGAACAGTCAAATTTCAAAACCCAAAATCATCCATGTAACTACAGTATCTTAACTCATCTTGATAACCACAACATCTACCTTACCTGGGAAATATTCTGTTATACTCCCTACACACACAAGTGCAAATCCTAACACCCAACTAGGTAGTAACTAGCAATTAGAATGCCTTATGAGGAAACAAATGGCAAGATCATGTCCTAAAGGTAAACTGTTTTGGGTCAGACTGAGGTACAGGAGTTGGGCAGAGTGAATCTGACATATTCTTGCCCGCACTGCTTAACATATACACAGCCCCATTCACCAGAGCTACCAATCCAGCATCAAAATCCAGACAGCCAAATGTAAATGCAGCCTCCAGCAGAAGCTGTGTGACAAACTTCCATCAAGCCTCTCTCAAGTGAGGGTCCCTTCTCCCCATCCCTTTGACCATTCTTTGTCAGTATGCAGCTTGTTCACTTAATGGTCCGTTAGCTAATCTACATCCACATTGAAATTCAATCTGGTCTCACAATAGCATTAAAAAATTAAACAACAACTTTGCTTCCTTGGAAATGACACAGTCTCCACCCCCACTTTCTCATCCCTTCACTGTTTCCCCTGGAGTTGGGGATTTTCCCTTCCATTTATTCTTGGTTTTGTGTCCTTAAAGAAATGCATAATCTCACCTCATTCAGAGTCAAACAATAAGGGGACAAACAAGCTATACATACATAACAGTGGAGCTGTCTCCCAAGCAACGCTGTGGGTATTCCCATAACTTCTTTCCTGGCCCAAAGGACATTTTATCGGTCCACGGGAGGGATAATAAAGATCCCCTTTGAAATGTCTTGTCACACAGAAGGAACACCCTGAAACAGTGAAAATGGCTGACAACCAATCGAACCCTGTGCTGGGACAGGCATATGATGAATAATTTACCTCTTTTTTAGGCAGTGGTACAGACAGCAGCCGTTTGTGCTAATCTTAATTTACAAAACAAATTTCCCACACATGAAGCCAGTGAGCCTCTTTGGAGACAGAACTGACATCCCAATTGTCTACCATTATTTCAAAGACACTGAATTATGAGTGTTCAAAAGAAGGTAGGATTTAAAGAAAGTTTCTCAGGTCCACTGCAGTAATTTCTTTTTTCAACATTTTCCAAGCAGTATGTAGCCCTCTAGTCTGTTCCTAAATGCCATTACATACTGCTGTTACAATGACAGCCACATAGAATTAAGCATTATCGTACCCGAAGAGGCTGCTTTTATCCTACATTAGCAAGAACCATTATGTTTATGGCTCTGTTAGCTATCTCCCTAGCATGCGGCTAAAAAAGACGGCAGGCTGGCTTATAACTCAGAGAGAGAAACCTATCCCATATACCACCACTCAGAAAGGCCACCTGCTGCTTTCTCCTCAGCCCTGTGCTGAGGTCTTTGTCAGGCTGTGATACCAGGTCAGACTATGATCACCATTTAATAGGTTGGGAGTAACTGCTAGGGCTGTAATTTATCATAGCTGACCGAAGTTGCCCACTTCAGTTGTTGTGACTGTGATCCTTCTTCACCCTGTGCCTTTGCCTTAAGTCTCATGCCACATTACACAAACACCTCCTTGCGCTCATTAATCACAGCTAAAGCTAAGAGAAAAGTTTATTAATTTCTAAACAGGGACCACTAGCCTGCAGAGCTGTAATTCAGCAGTGCACTCCTCTCCAGTCCCCATAAAGCCCGTACTCCATCTCTCAGTATCTGTGTTCCCTCGCAGGGAAGAGACAGGCAGAGCTTTTGTTCTTGGACATGGGACTTAACCTAGACAAAGGAAGGTGAACTGTCTTCTTCTAGGCCAGGTCTGAAGCTTTTTGTTAACATCACTTGTACCTACACGCATTTACAGGAGAGATCACAGCACCACTGCACAAGAAATAACCTTGCTCTGAAGTACGAGCAATCTAACAAGACAAGAACATCAGAGGACAGGGAATGTATCAGAAATGAGCTGACTAAACTCATCAGTGGCAAATTCATGCAGGCACCAAGGCCCAGTTCAATGCTTTCCCCATTAGACCATACTTGTGTTCTAGTAATATCCTGACTATGAATGACTTAAACAAGAAGCGTATTCTTCTATTTTCAAATTTACATTTCTTTTCACATTGTTCTACATAGGAACTTCACTACTAGTGAGAACCACTCTGTGTGAAGGATAATGGGATATGAAGTGCCCTCCTTTTTAGGTCACTGCCCTCAGTTCATCTCAGGTCATCAACGATTAAGCACCATCATCTGTTGATCCTTCTGTATTGTATCTAACAGGTGTTCTTTATAATCTCTGAATTTCACAGAAGATAGGGATCTTAATTTCAAAGACAGTGACAAATACTAACTGATCCAGCTGCTGCCAGTATCAACAAAAATTACAATACCTGAGCGAGCTAAGGAGACAGGCAGACCCTCATCTTGAATGATGGTCATCATAGAAAAAAAATCAAGCCACTGCATGTTCCACATGACCGGAATATTCCACCCTATCTTAGCAGCATTCACCAATGAAAATGGTTTAGGTGAGAACAGATTCTCTCCAGACCCAAGCAGCACCCCCAGAAAACATGATGGTTATTACTAGAATTCATCAGAAGCACATGGAACCAAGCAGCCAAGATCCAGGGGCAGGGGGTTCATGTGCAAACTGTTTTGAGGGGATGAGGCAACAGGAGGACTGCAGAATTCCGATAAACATGGAAATAACAGCACTACCAGGGGTAGTATCTCACACTAAAGCTGTAGAAAAGGGTTTTTACAATTAAGCATCAAAACAGTCAGTGAAAACCCAAACCGGACACTTTTTTTTGTTTGCTTTTCCACAGCAAAACAAAAATTCTGATCATTTTCTTTCAGGTTAATTTAGAATACAGTTCCAAATCGCTTTTGCCCAATATTCAGGGGCCATATGACGTTTTTACTTTTCAGTTTGATTTATTGCTTATATAGGAAAATGACACATCAAAGTATTTTATCTTTCTATAATTCCACATTAAAACATGTCCAGAACAATGGAAGACTTCAGTATTTCAAAATTGCTGCTCTCCTAGTCACCTCTTACCTGTGTAGGAGAACTCTTGCACCACAAGAGGGCCTTACAAGGAAACAGAGACTATATGTAAAAGCTTACCTCAAAACTCGCACTATGTGCTAAGCAAAGCTTCCACACTAGTTCAATCACTTCCCCTCCAGTGACTTTTCTCTCAGTTTCTTCCCTTTCATAGAGCATGCTAGTCACATACAGATCCTCGGGGCCCACTGGAAAGACATAAGAAAAAATCAGATATCTGGTAGTTGCTGGCCTTTTGCTATGGTTAACCCTAAACACTCAAGGAAAGTTTCTCTCTCAGCCTTTATTTCTATATGTAAGAATTTCTCTAGTCTCAGTAAAGCCAAGGGATGAATATGAATGCCTGCAATCAGGTTGAATTTAAGAACACAACAGAATAAAGACCTAAAGACAAGTGTGATCTGAAAGAGTGAGTCAGAGAAACAAGATAAAGAAGACATGCATGAAAAAATTTCCACTTTCCATCAATATGCCTCTTACAATGGCCCTGCTATTTTGCATTCATCACCCTTTCCAATTTTATCTAATCACTCGCTCCATCCTACACTTCAACCTCCCAAAAACTCAACAGGAGATTTAGATGCCAAGAAAAATTGGCTCGGCTCTTAACCTCTTCCTGAGGAAGAATCTTGTCATCTTATGTCGGCATAGCTATAAACAAAAAGTGTCCCAGCAATTTGGATTTTCCTTTAAAAAACCCCAACTATTTAGAAGCAAACAGAAAATAATATAAAATGTTTCTCAACATTTAGAGCTCAACTTTGAAATCTTTCCTCAGGCAAGCTTCCTGTTGACTTCAGTAAAATCATTCTCCTAAGGAGAAGCACACAGAGCAAAGAAGGGGCAAAAATTAAAACAGTTCTCAGACATAGCATGTCCTTAGTTCCATTAGGACTTACAATTATTTAGGCTCCATTTGAACACAAACTAGGAACTGTCCCCAGATACAGGAAGGCTGATGCTCTGCATACAAGGAGGCTAGGTATGTAAAGTAGGTAAAAAGGAATTGGCTGTTACGGAAACCTATCACTTTTGGAGACCCACCCAGCTTCATTAAAGCAGGCCTCAAGTCCCAAAGAAGGGACAGCTCTCAGTAGTCCAGTGTGTAAAAACATCCACTTTTGCAGACATTAAAAGAAATATCAGGTGCAAAGAGTTCTCACAGGCAAGATGCAGTCTCAAGATTTTTCTAGGAAATAAACTTACTTTATTTGAGCAGAAACATCATGTTACCTTTTTTGTACAGTGTCTCTGTTTCCACTTGAAAGAGTTTCAGCGAAGACTGTGTCTGCGTCTTTGCCCCACTGCCCTTCTGAGAGAACAGTGTAACAAGGTTGGACTCAATACATTTGGCCTCTGCCAGGACTCCATCCTTAACACTCTGAACACATTCCAGTTTGGAGGACAGGATCTGCTGCTCAGACTGAGAACAACAGATACTTCAGGTAAAGTCTTGATGACCTATGTCAGCCTGCCCAATCCTTTCTCTCTCAACTTCACAGAGGATTCCAGTTCTGTCATACAGTGTGAAGTCTCTTATCTAGACCTTTGACAGCACCCAGCCTATGGAAGTTAATACACTCTTTATTTTCAGTCTAATTTTTCCATCACTGAAATGCAACTGCTACTAACTTTCACTGTCAAATAGTCTCAATTCATTTCGGCTCACAAAGCATCAGTGATGATCTTTCTAGTCAGCAGAGCTGAGAAAAGCAAAAGGCTGGTAAGATGACTAGCTATTGCAAGGCAAGAAACAAGTCATACCTAACCAAAATGGCACAAGATACAAACATCGCCTGTATTTGCTGTGAACAGGGGAAAGCGTAGGTTCAGCTTTTAGAAAAGCTTCTATCTTTCCAAAGTTTTCTGCAAACAATAACTTCTTTGCATAATGTATTTTTCTTATCCACATCTCTCTATTCCTCTCTTTCATGCTCAACTTTCAGTTTACTCACTTTAACATATTTTGATGACAGAGTTTAATCCAGACACCTAACAACCTCTTGCTTTTATACTATAATGTTCATCATCTACAATGCAAATTTGCATTAAAAACAAATTCTGTGGATAACAGGCATAATATTGAGGGATAATAATATTCATTATTTCTTTGCTAAGGATTCAAGTTTGGGCAGACACACACAAACATAATTGAGCATAAATCACTATTCAAAAAAGTTTTCATTTACATTATGAGTCTTCAAGGAAATTAAAAGGCCCTGTGGAAGAATCAATGTTATTTCCCAACACTTACTGACACATGAGGAAGAACAACAGACTGCACAGAAGTAAAACCAGAGTACCGATGAGAGCAGAGGTTTAAGTCCCTTGTCTTGACAAGAATACGACCTTTTCGCTGATACCTGGTCGGGCATATTCCCAGAACATCTACCTAGTAACAAATGTACAGTGTTGAATCACACATGTAGACATAACAATACAAGCAGGTATTACGGGCTATTACAATTAATTTTAATAATTGCTTTGTTGTAATAACAGTGCAACAGAGACCTAAATTCTCCCTTGCAGGACACTGGCTTCACTACAAAAGCCACAGAAAGGCAAATCATTTTAAAGAACTTGGTCAAACTTTATAACAGCCAGTGTTTGTTGATTTGTTTAACTTCACTGTGTTATTCTGAATCCAATCATTTACAGACATACGCTTTTTTGTTTAAGATTTTGTGGGTTTGCAGAGAAGCATTAATTCAGAAGAACATTTCTACTTAGAAGAAATGTAATTACATATGGGTGTCCCAAGCCTTATTGTAGAACATCCATTTAAGCACTGATACGCAGCAATAGCATGAGAATGAGGAAGTGCTCATCATGCTGAAGGTCAGTCTAGAGACTGCTCTTCACAACAGAACAAGTACAGCCACTGAGGTATCTCAGCTGTACTCATGCAAACACACAGGCAACAGTGGGGTACTCTGAACTATTGTTTCAGTGTAACACAGCAGAACCTGAGCTTAAGTTTTCCAAAAAAAAATTGCAAAGAGCTCTGAGAAGCCTGATCTTAAAAGTCTCCTGAACTTAATGAAAAAAGTCATGATGAATAACCATGAATAATGAATATTGTATTTTCCCCAGAGAACAGGTAAAGCACAAGTCCTGGTGTCACAACTCCTCAGACAACTCTGCAAAACATAGCTTTTCCTCAGGTAATCAAGTAGTGGATTCCAACCCTCAACGAGAATGCAAATTATAGACAATTTCATAACATTCACTACAAAAAGCAATCAGATGACCATCACTGGTTGCTGACCCGTCACCAAGTGGCAAAAACCTTTCATTATTTACAAAGGGAACAGACTTAATGGGTACAAGGGCTAACAGCCACCCTAGAGCATGACTCTACCAACGGTCTCACCTCTTCAACGACTGCACTAGCAGTGGATGCCTGTGACGTCTGCAGGACACTGAGAATGCCTCGTTTTATGTTCAGTGCCCAGGTCTGTTCACTCCTCACAGGACAGAGCTTCAGAACTTTCCCATCACGGAAAGAAAAATGAAGAGGATGCTGTTCTAGTATTTCCCTGCAATAAAAGAGTTTATATTTTCTTGCTTCAAACAGTGGCTGCAAGTCAGTTTATGATATTAGACCCAGATTTTCTGAACAGAGCTGTTCCTCCACAATGGATCTGTCTTATTCTGTATCTCCATTCTCTACAGCAAGCCTCTATTCCTCATGACTTCACCCTGATCCCTTAAAAAAACCAACCAAACCAAAATAACCTATCAAGATAATCACAGCATCTTCAACATAACTGTAACACTTAATAAAGCCTACTCCTGGTAAATTCTTTACAAGTAATTATACTTAATGGGAACAAGCCTTGTTTAATGTAAGAGAGATGTTCCATTTTATGATTCAGAGTGCCTTTAGCATTGGTAAGCATGTCTCAATTGCAAAGTAACTGCATGTGCTCTTTATCATTCCTCTTCAGCTGTGATACACACAACTGCTTTATAATCAACTCATATCTTCCTGCTCTGCTAGGTGTACATACCTGGGCTCTATCCCAAAGTCACCCCCCCCGGTCGCTGTTGTCAGTCCACTCCCTGATTGCTTTCGCTATCCCAGATTGAGAGTACAGTGTCTTCTACTTTTGCAAGAGATCACTTTTTAACATTGATTTTCACTCCTAATGTAATGTACTTTAATTATATATTTCCCCTCTAAATGGGGAAAACTATACCATCCAAAGGAAGAATTCTGCAGTGGCCCAATGGTCAGCTCCCACACAGGGAGATACACAGTTCATCTACACATTAACTGTGGAACTAACTGTTTAACTAATCAACCGGGTCACAAAGACAATGTAAGAGAAAAATTCTTAATGCACCAACACCTGGATAAAGTCTTTCCAGGAGAAGAGACTGTGCACATGGGATAAGGGTTTCTGAACTCCTAGGCAACCGTGGTTGCTTTTGCTACTATCTGTGGAAATTACACGCATGTTTAGAGGACAAGCTAGACCACTGTATAGTCACAACAGGCTGAGGCAAATGCTAATAAGGTTCACTCGTCTGAATAATTATTTTCAATCGCCAAGCTTCACTGAATGCTTTCTTTGCTACCTCTACTTTTTGGCTTCTCTGCAAAGAACAAGACACAACTGCTCTTACCTCCATTAAAATCTTACAAATATCTTCACAGAAGAAGATACGCCTGTACTCTGATTTAAACTGATACCACTACCTGTACTATGGAACAGAAAGCTCTTCTTGATGAATATAAAAGCAATGCATTTACTCCAAACTTGCTCTTTTTGACCTTTTGAATTTATTACCTCAGTTCTCAGCGTTGTTTAAAGGCTGAGAATCCAAGTGGCAGGACAAAGAGGAAGATTACAAGGCTGAGCTTAATCAGACAACAGGACTGCTTTTTTTTGACGACACAAGAAGCATCAGCTCTCTGGGAAAATATCCGACCTCCACAGTTTGAAGCGACCTTTTTGTATAGGCATCTTCACTAGAGTCTATACTTTTGCAAGTCAGAGGGAAACACACTGACATATGTTACGAATGAGCTACCATACACAAAAACATAAAAGGAAGAAAATTACATTAGATGACTAAATGCAGTTTAAATATCCTGGAAGAAAAAAACCAATGTGTTGCATCATGAGAATCCTCCAAACTAAGAACTTCTGAAATGTACTTCAAAACTCAAGAGTCTGTATGAGTAACAACTGCAACTCAGAGAACTAGTGAGTGATCAACACATGCTGCTAGCCAGCTAATGGCTTGATAATTTGTACCCAGAATAATTTTAATTGTCTACTCTCCAAATGTTTTTACATACAAAGGGATGAAAATTAGGTTCAAAAAAACCTTTTTGGACCAAATGCCTCTCATTTTGCTGATGGTGCTCATATCTTGATCCTTTCTTTAAAAAAAAAAACCACAGACAAAAAAACTCCAACTAAAACTAAAGAGAGCATGAAGCAGAGTGAACAATGTCCAGTCAAGCTGCTGCTAAGCCATATAGTTTCAAAAAACCAAGAACTAAACCAGATTAGAAGTTTTTCTACCTTAGAATGTCCACTTCCTTCAGAGGCTTCTCTCTGGATGCAAGATTTTTCTTAATCTGTACATCTTGCACCTAGGAGCAAAGATTATAGAGCAACAAATCTCATTGTCAATAGGAACTTGTGGGCTTTGTCTCATAAGGATATCTACATCGAATGTCACAGACTGTGAAAAAAGGCTCAGTGTTACAAGCGACACAAATGCAATAGCCACATCTTCAGGTTGCATTTCTGAGAGAGTTTCCAGAAATTTGTTCTTCAAAGAAGTTTCACTCACTACTAAATACATTTTATACAGCACTATTATGTCGCTTTCATTTTCAAGTCGGAAGCAATCACCTGCTCTGGGGTAAAGTAGGAGCCTGGATAAACATAAGTCCTTTCTACTCTCTCAGTTGACTCTTGAGACTATACCTGGTAAAACTGTCAGTATTCAAAAGTCATTTCATAGCTTACTTTTACTGAATTCAGAGGAGAAAATGCATAGTTAAGTTCATTATGGAATTTCCTAAAGTACTTGCAATTTGGCTGGTTGCGGTAAGGAAGAACTCTTCTCAAATGGTAGATCAAATATGGTGGATTTCTGCTCCATTTTAAGGACAGCATAGACTGCAACTGTTAGTAATTTTTTTTCTTAATGTCTTCTACCTTTTTTTTTAATAGACAGCATTCAACTACATATTCTTTTGCATAGCTTAGGAGGCCTCAAATTAAGATAAAGAGGTAGAAGTTGGGGAATCCAGCCACTGATATTGCTAGGCAGAAGTGAGTGATTCAATCTGAAGAGAGTACCCAAATTCTGATTTCACCTGTAAAATCACAGGACCACTGACCAGTTAATTTTATCCATATGGCCATGTTAGGACAGAGATAACTATCCTTTTCTTTGTTGGCCTCCTGTGTATGTGTATATAGCACACATATGTCACCCCCTGCAGAACCCATGAATTATCCCCTCTGTTAACCCAAAGGAAAACTAAGGCAGATGACAGAAGTTTATTTTCCATGCTCCCCCTGCTAAAGCACTGTAGTGCTCAAACTGGCCTACCACAGGGCTCACTCCAGGAAAAGGTCTGCAATTTGAAACTGGTCTGTTGCTCTTGTCACTGAGAGAGAGAGATCTCCTGCTGAGATCAATGGAGGGTTACAAGACTGAATTTTACACTGGGCTAGGAATGGTACCAATCCAGCACATCATATATGTTTCTCAAGTTCTCTTTAAAATGCTTGCTATTTTTAAATTACTGCAACAGACATGAAAGTGCTGAAAAATACACCAAGTTCCTTTCAAAGTGACTAGTTTCATCTCCAGTTCCGTACTTCAAGTGACAAAACAGTGTCATGCCACTTAGGAAAAAAAACAATTATTTGTTTAATCTGGCCTTTAAAACTGGCAAATACCGAATTTGAAGCCATGTCACATCAAAGTAATTCTGCAACTCTTAATTATGAGATCCAGAATTGCACTGGCTTCTAATTACAAGAAAAACAAATGTTTTAAACGTAGCAGTAATCCCAAAGAAAGATACAGTTCCACATCAGCTTATCCCAATCACTAGGGCGTTTATGACAATACTCACTTTCAAAACCATCTGGCAATTCCCCAAAACCTCAATGATCACTGTGCTCTCCAAAGAGATGCCACTGCTTTTGTAAATACTTCCCTGCAGGAACGTGTTGGTGACTGCTGAATACCTGTAGCTGTATCTAGCTCTTTTGGGGAAGTACGATGCACTGTGTCCTAGGAAACAAACAAAAAGTGGGTTTTTTTTAGTCTACTGGGATTCCCCCTTTTTTTTTTTTCCTACCTTTTAATCTTTTGGCCACTGAAATCCCCAAACAAGGGACTGGATATTCAGAATGTTCCCTTCCCACTTTGACTTACAATTGAAAGAACTGGGTTTCTGAAAACACCCTGCATGCTAGCAATATCTTCTGTATGGAAGGTGAAAAGAATTCCCCTCTCTCCTATGCACGTAACCTCACAATTCCCATCAAGGTAGGAATCTAGTTTCCAAGAGCAGAAAAGGAATGTAATACATTTATGGCATGATGCTCTTTTGACACCTTTCAGAGAGCAGCAAAGCAAGACCTTTGCAACAGCAAGATGAAAAAGATCTGCTGATGCAAGCAGTGCTTTTCATGCGCATGCTGTGAGCTACACATATGCAGACAAACTAAACGAAGTGTTTTTTAAGAAAGATCCGGGTTGAGGAAAAGAAAGCATGAGAAGACAATGACTATTTGTATTTGTATGAAGACATTGTAATGACCTGGCAAGTGTCCATGGGTAGCACTATCTTCTAGTAAATATAATGTCAGACACCCTCATGTGCTACATGGTCTCCATATTCCTCAAATCAAAGGATATTCTCTTCTAGACCAGGTGATAAGAGTTAACCCTGAAAGCATGAGAAAATCAGAGTCATAATACCTTCAATGCCACACGTTTTGGTGGCTGTGGTGTACGAGATTGTAACAAATACAGTGTCCCTAAAGAGAAGACATCATGGTACGACCTTAACTGGGACCATGGAAGTGCAGAAGAGGGAAAATTCAAAGAAAATACTCTCCATTCCCTCAGACGAATGGGTCAACACTTAGGAAAAATCAGAGTGCTTTGGTTGGAAGGGACCTTTAAGCATCATCTAGTCCAACCTCCTTGCAATGGGCAGGGACATCTTCAACTCGATCAGGTTGCTCAGAGCCCCGTCCAGCCATGACAGGGCCAAATGACCACTGTGGTCACATAATACAGAGCTGCTTTTTCTCTGCCTCACAGCGGCACTGCAACACTCAAGCACTTTCGATGACAAAGCCACACAGAGGTGAAGCAATGTTGAATAAACGAAGGGTCTCTGAGCTGCACTATCCAAGTATGTAGCTAAGAGGCTAGGGTAAGATCTCCTTGGGAGCAGAACATCCATCTGCTCCCCTTGCTGTTACACTGAAAAGCAGTTTTGCACATTCAAGTACTTGCTGGCAATGTAAATGAGAAGCACAAGTTACAAACTACACCTCAAGCCATTCAACCAAACCTTTCCAGGTCAGTTCAATATCCTGTCTTCCCATCTGTTCCTCCTTTACAGAATGTAAGTTTTGTGCCTGCTTATTGAAGGAGAAGTCTTCCTTCATGTTTGTTTCAGTATGAAAGGAGCTAACACTGGGTACTGGAAAAAAAGACACTCATACGTGACTGGGTTTTGTCCTGCACTGGTTTAGTAGTTTACTTAGCTCTAATGTCTACGAGTTTTCTGAGTTTACAGAATGCAAACTTTAAGCAGGTCTGGGTCTGGTAAAGCTTAGTGGAACTTCTCTGCTACTTCCATGAATGCCAATCACTCACACACAAGTACCACTCTTCTAAGAACACAACATCCCTGCTGAAGAGAAGGAAGTCTTCAAATCCCTCCTTCCTTATCACATACAAGGCCTGAATACAGTCTTGTTTTACTCACCTACACACTCCGCAAAACAGGAAGCTCCATAACTTAAACTCTCCAAGGATCCTGAAATGACAGGTGAGAAATAGAAAAGCACTGAAAATTTGTGCGCAGCTCAGGACAGACCTGCTGCTTTTCAATTACAATAAAAGAACTGAAACCAAAGCATGGCCCTCAAGAAAACAAAAAGGATTCATGAGAGTTTTGCTACCAAGTATATAGGGACAAGACTTTGCTCTTGCCCCTTTCCACACTTCTATACCACACATACATATAGGAATGACATGCTTGTATTAATTGAGATAGGTATGGAAATGGAACACCACCAAGCAAATTAAAAAAAGGGGTTCTTAAGCCAAGAAAGAAATATATATTTTAGACACCACACTTCTTCACATCCATAGGCTTTTAACGTTATTGCAGTTTGGGAAAATTTCTACTTAGTTAAGACTTTTATTGCCATTCAAGAAATCATAAGTATCACTTAAAGGAGAACAAGAGCAAGCTTTACTGCCCAAGAAAAACTTTTCCAGCACCAGCACACTAAGGAACACTTAAACATCACAACTCAAGGGTGGCAGTTGGTTAAGACATCCTTTAACATTGGAGAGCCTCTTCTCCAACATGACTTTCATTCGGACTTTGACTGGGAGGGCAGCAAATTCAAGGCGATGCAGAACGCACACCACACAGATGGAATTGCTTCAGATTCACATTGGTGTGAACAAGAGAAACAGTTGGGGCTGCTACATACAGAGCCTCCATTCCTTCTCTTCACTCTGTGCACACACATCTGCACAGTAAACTAGTAAGACTCTTGTTCTAATGCTCTTGATGTCGAATGACCTTAAACAAGCCTGGCAGAATTACATCCATCAGTTGTTGCAAGAACTGCTAGACAACATAAAAGTCCATGATGAACTGGCAGAAAAAATCTGTTTTCACAGACAAGTTAAGCAACAGTGAAATTTTTAGGGTATCTATTTCCTCTGCATCACTGTGACTGCCTCTACAACCATGATGATTGGGCACTCAAGGGGCTAGATCAATATAAATCATGCTTCAGCACATGAAATAAAATCATTGCAGATTGCTTTCACCCCTGGCAAATATACAGGTACTATGCTGAAGACTAGCCTTCCGGTCCAAATCTCTTGAGAACTTCTGCAATAAACTTGAGCTGAATTACAGGAATTTTGAGAGAGGAGCCCCATGACGGACACACGTGAGATGCGTGTTCCAGGACCTGATCCTGCACTGCTAACACTCCCTGGTACTCAACTCAGCAAGTTACCCCAAGTCTTAGGTATTGACAGAAACATGCACATGACAAAGTCAGTCAGATCCCAACGGCTCATATGCCCTGCAGTGATATACAAGGAAGAGCCAAAATCAAATATGTCATCCTGCTGCACTTCAATACATGGCACTTGTATGTATCATAGTGAAAGAAAATGCTACGTTATTAATAAATCATGTATTATATGATTTAATTAGTATTAAAAACATTCAGTCGTATCTTGCCATTACTGATAAACCTTTCTTACAAATAACTCCCACAAGAAGTTCAATACTAAGTGTAATTGCCCCCAACCTCTATGCTATACTATATGCTAATGAACCTCCCTGTTACGAGGTAGCTAACATCCCTGTTTTGCTCAGTTTTGTCTCCCACCGGAGAGAGAAGTTAAAAGAGCCTCTTTATTCTGGTTCTGTGCTTTTGGGTGTTTTATATATGCTATATGCCTGAAGGAAATGCTTTGTCAAACTACAACACTTAAAAATCCACACTTATGTTATTTATTGGAACCATACTTTCCCTTCTCTTAATCCCTTTTTTTGAAATGTCAAAATGATTGGCTGGAGGAAAGAAGGGAATTCACTGGCTTTCAGAACAAAAATAAGAAAGTGTTTGTTTCTTCAGCACCCACTCAAGCTTATATACATTTTTATTCCCAAGTTAAAATTTAAGTTTCTGGAGAGTATAATTACATTTTTCTTGAAAAGTTCTTACCCCCACCTTTATATTTTCCTCCCAACAAATGCTGCTTTTTATTTTGCAGAATTAAGTCTCTGTAAGCAACTTCACATTTTACCTTTAAAAAGTATGAATAACATGTTATTTTGAGGCAAATTTGATCTAGTACCACAGATATCTGCTTTCTAGCAGATAGACCAGGTCATGTAACATGTGAGAATTATCACCTGACTATTAATTTTTATAAATACACTTATCTATACATAAAAAATATGCATTAACTTTAACATTCCAAACACACTGCATTTGGAGAGAAAGAAATAAACTTCTCAGTTTCCTTGGGGGGGGGGAAAATCGTCCCTAAGTATCTAGTGGATCAGGTAAGAAAAGGGCTATCTAGTTCCCCCTTTTCTTTTAAACAGTGGGAAAAGGTAGCGTTAAGTTAATGGCTTTTAATGAAGAAATCAGTACAATATATTCAAGAACCTTAAAATAAATACGGTAAGACAAACTTGGAAAATTAATCTCTGTTATGTAGCATCAGATTTTAAAGATGTCAAGCACGCCTTTCCAGGACCAGATTTAAGAGATCTCTCAGCTCCGGCGTGGATACTTGAATGCTACGCTCAGAATTTTTAAACATGCTTATCACAGATAGTGTGGTAAGCTGAGCACCCTGGACAATCAGGCACTTTGTTAAGGTGCCTAAATTTAGAGTTTCTGCTCTTTGCTTTGCTCTTTTTAAAATTTAAGTTTTCTTCCATAATTTATTTTGGTTCTAGAAACATCATGCATTTATCTCCTCTCCGTTGACAAGAGTAACAAAAGACCACATCATTGACATCTCATGATCTGTTCACACTTTTCAGAATCCTTCATCTGGCGAATACCAAAGTAGGCACAATTTTAAAACATGATACTAACATGTTATTTTCAGATGAGATAACGAATTGACTGGCACAATCTCACTGTTTCTGTTGCTTGCCCTAGTAACACTGGAGGAAGATGCACTCCTTCACAGGAGGGGTGCCCTCCCACCTGCCCAGTACCACCCAGAGAGCTCAGTAAAGCGAACTGCTACACTACACCAAAAATCAAGACAAAGCTGCTACAAGAATTACTGCAAACCTACAAGTTGTAACATAGTTTACAGCATCTCAGAAGTTTTGCCAGCGAGATCATTCCTTAGCAGAAGTATTTAGCACTGAAGGAGATTAATCTTAGCAGAGGAAAAACTTTCTTCTACTTACTCCCTGAAGCTCCTGTCACAGCAGTGCAAAGTAAAATGATGGCGTGCAGCCCCATGGCCATCAAAACCACCTCCTCAGCCCAGAAGTTGAGAAAACCACATCAGTTCTCCTCTCAAAGGCACCTCTGAGCAAAGCAGTGAAAGAAAATTTCCTTCACAAAGCAGGAGCTCACTATTTCAACTCCCCTCTTCCAGTCAGAGGAGGGGCTCTGGCAGGGCAGCCTGCAGAGGGGAGGGGGTGTGTGGGGAGTAAGGGGGAGAGAGACACACACAAACGTTTATCCAATCTCTAACAGCGTTTCAGCCTTTTTGCAAACAGAGAGAGAAGTTAACCTATTAGAAATTCCACAAAACAGCAAGGAAAAGAAATTAAGTATACAGCAAGACGACATAGCAAATTCTCAGAATAATCCCACACAGTAAGCTTAAAATAAATAAATAAATTAAAAATTCACCCTAGCAATCATTCCCTGATAATTAATTAATCAAAAAGCCCCCAAGATGAAAGCAAAAGCTTTGGGGCTGAAGGCAAGGTGCTTCCATGGGGATCAAGCAAGTTCATGGGAGTCAGCTCATCCTTTCAACCAAAGTCCCAAACCTAAGATGGATGAAATTGTGTGTAAATAACACACAAACCCACTAAACTATAGTCCTTCTGGTAGCAATCAGGTTTTTACAACACATCAGACACAGGTCTTCCAGGGCTCACTAAACTTGTGATAAAGACCTTGCACTCCTGCTTGAGGGAGAAGACCTACCTCCTGTTCTGCCGAGTCACTCTTCTAGAACCAGGGTTCGTGTCATACGCCTTCCCTGGCAGCCTATGGCCAAGTTTACTCTTCACACGTAACAGGATCATACCCTTCGCACATAACATTTACACCACAGAGGCATTTTCAAAACTCAGTTATGCACGCCAAGACCTTCTGAAGGAAGCTGCTGTGGACAGTCAAAGATTTATTTTCTCTTGCTGCCACGTCTTAAACTGCTGTAAGCCTCTCTGGTTTACCCTGAGCTACCGTTTACTTCAAACCAAATTCACAAGTAGAAATCACAGATAACAATCCCAGTCACCAGTACTACTCTCCCTCACTAAGCTTGTGTCACCACAGCCTCCTGCCTGAACATACTTTCTCCATCAGGTAACATTTGCTCAGTTCAAAATACTTACAAATTTTACTTACAGGGAAAGCAACTTCTCACATGATCAATGATCAAAGAAGGTGAGAGAGAGCAAGTCAAGTCTAAGGAGTTAATAAAATATTCCATGACAAAAGCTGGGCCCCTCTATCAAAATCCCAACTCTACCAAATGACAAACTCGAGGACAGCTCAGGTCTGAAACAGAATTAGAAACAAAAAAAATCTTACAGATTTCATACAGCGGCTCAGATTTCCTATGATCAACCAAAGTGGTAACAGAGAGCGCCTTCTTCCGTCTCCACTGTGATTTTTCAAAATATTCTAATTCCGAAACTGCTTCAGAGATTTCATTGTGGAAATCTTGTGACTTGCTGGGTTTGCCAGTTACTGCCGAGTTACTCCATCTTGTATTCATTCTGATTTTTCATTTTAAGATTATAGCTCATCTGGGCATAGTACATGCTCCATACATTATCCTGCAGTCATTCTGCAATATGGATAGAAGCAGGTAAGTTAATAGCTGAGCATGAATACAAAAAAATGATGAATTTACTGAAAAATGGCTATATTGTGACAATTCTTTTCTTGAATCACTACTACTTTCCATTCTCCACAGTAGTCTGGCTTCTGTTTATACAGTAAGATTTTTCAACACATTTCACACAGCTATTGCAAAATAATTTAAAAGCATAAAAATTATACTGAAGTCAGTGGGAATATCAAAATTGGAATTAGAGGGAATTTCTGCCTTATCACAACTCTCCTAAGAACCACATAGCCCAACAGCAGCAAGTTACAAGCAGTGTTTGCATGCTGAGCATTTGTAGCCCTACTTCATATTAATGAATTTGACACTTTATAGTAAATTTTCCACTTAGTTTATGTTAACCTCAGGTATGGTACCAATGTCCAGAGTCAGCAGAGTATGTAAACAGGTGCTTAATTTTAAGCATAAGCACACCCCAAAAATTAAGCATGTGCTCAAATCTAAATGCTTTCTTGGAACAAGGCCTTTTTATTAGTCATTTCATCCCCTACTCAAACACCAGAAGCTCTTTCAGAAACCATTTTGTCTCTAAATAGCTAGACTTTCCTTAGAGCACTGTGGACGAGTTTCTCATCATAAAAAAATATTAATAAAATTTTCTCTTCCAGTTACATTTTTAATTTTCACCCAGATTAATTCATGCAGATCACAGGCAACTCCTTTCCCACAACAATGGAGCTTTAAGTTATATGAACTATGCTGAGACAGTCTGTGCCCAAAGTCCCTGAAACAAAGCAGCGTCTAACCAGATGGACCAAAAATGTCAGACCTGTTCACAAGACTGTGGCACACTAGATTGTGGGATGCCTCAGAACTGCTCTGCACGTGCAGACCAACAACACTGCATTGGTATCTTATCATGTGGCAAGAGAGCATCTTTCTAAGAGTTTACACACCAGACATCGCACTGAGAAAACCGGACTCTGCTGATGAGCTTTTTGACAAGGTGCAATAGTAAGAGACACGTTTTATGCTTTAAGACAAATACTTTTCTAGAGATACTAACATTTCAATCACAATTTCTAGAGCAACATCATTTTCGTGCAAAAATAGCTGATGTGTTATAGAAAAAGGGTGCTCTTTCAGGATTAGCAAACAAACTTTCTCAAAAGATTCAAGAGGGAGCAGCAGTTTTCATTTGTAAACATTGGACATTAGTGCAGTTATATATACACTTAATTTTAAGCACAAGCAATCTTGTTAAACGTAAAGCATCAAATAAATGCAGACACACAACACTTGCTTGAGCAGAGTTAAGAGAAATTCAAATGTCTGTAAGAACATAGCAGCAGCTATTCAGAAGTTTCCATCAGAAGTCACCAGTGATCGCAGTGTCTGAGAACTGGACAGGTCCAGCTTCAGACATTAGCATGATCAGAGCGTAGGTGAGCCTCTCCCTTTCTGACACCAAACTGAGGATCAACCACCAGTAATAACATTGTGAGCCACAGACTGAATACTGATATAGAGGATTCATGCAAAATAATAGATATGGTGAATTTCAAGGTAAAAACATTAATTACAGAATGGGTTACATGTCAACATATTAAGAAACTCACAGGTCAGGCTCACATTCAAACTCGGATTCAAGCTGTGATCCCAAGGTATGTTATATATGGAAAGGACTACTGGAACAGAGAAGCTCAAGGATTTGGCTTGGAGAAAGAAAATAGAATTCACTGTTTCCTGGTAACGCATCTAATTTTCTATTTTGTTCAAATTGTCTCACTCTGCTTTTTCAGTTACAGCTGTAAATCACGCTTTCCAAAATAACCAAATTTGCATTTTAATTTCAAGTTTTAGCTTTGCAGTTTCCCATTTTTTAGAGAAGAAACTATATTAATAAAAAGGAAGAGAAATATCTTATTGTAGGTGTGTGAGCACACTCAAGAATTTATAAATCTGAGCTTGCTTGAATCTTGACAATTTCATACACCAAAGAACAGGAAAAAAATCACAAATAAAACTCCGGGGCTTTTTTGTCAAAAATATTTCAAATTGCTTTTTTCAGTATATCACAGATTTTGGGCCCTTGGTATTAAAACTTCTAAGTTAGGAATTAAATGTCTGATTTGCAGCGGACTGTTACACACATGCTGAAGCCAACTCTTTAAGATAAAACACAGCATAACATTAGTGTCCTGTGTACTTGACTAACTTCACTCTGAGTGGGTTGGTAACTGCAGGATGCAGTCCAAGAGTGAAAAACAAGCTCAACATCTCTTAAGCACTTTTTTCCTACCTCCTCCAAAATAAGATTTTTCTAAAAGATCAAAACACCACCCCCAAAACGGGCAGACAAAGAACCTTCCAAAGACAAATTTGCACCATGGTGCTGTCCTTGATGATCTTAAAATACTGAAGAAAATCAGGCACATGTGCTGCAAATGCACTAGTGTAACGACACACAGGAGACCGACACTGGTGGTAAGTCTGAGAAGCATTCATCCATTTTAAGGGATATTGTACTCGAGTTTGCAAAATTAATTTAATCAAAAATACCACCTGGCACACAAGAGAGTAAGGATGTCCATGGACACCCAAAAACTCTGCGCTAGTATTGCCAAGAACATCTGAGCTTTAACAAACTGGTAAAGCCTGTTCTGTAGAGGCCCCACAAGTTCTTTTAAATTAATATTACTATAAAACCCACGTTTAACCCTAATAGCCAAAAGCAGGAGGAAAATACCCTTGGCCACGGCTCCGGACTTGCACCGCTAAGCGCCAACACCTGCAGGCCCACCCCCCTGTGATGGCGGCAGGGGCTACCGCGGCTACCAGAGCCCGACCAGCGCAGGGGGCCGAGGAGAGCCCGCTCCCACCCACCTGTTCTTACAACCGTTCAGTGTCTTGACGGATTTTACAAGTTCTGGCCCCTACAACGAGACC